>NC_057820.1:20971923-21272307 GCF_910594005.1 Cervus elaphus
ATATTGCAGGTCTTGTCTCATATGCTGCTTGATATAAGGGCTGGAGCAAATAACTTAAGGGACTCACTGTGAAAAGGACCTGGAATTGATGCAAAATTTGGATTTCTTGTTGCCTACCTGTTACGAATTTCTAGAGCTTCCTCAGGATGTTCTTAGACAGTGTGAGGGAGACACTTTGCTGTCCAGTGATGGCAGAGAAGGAGAGAATCATAAGAAGGGAGTCCTGAGACTCAGGTGCTTCCAGATAGTTGCAGCTCAGGAACCCAGCTAGGCTGGATGCACATAAGCAAAGGCGACTGAGATGGAGTAAACAGAGGAAGGAAGAGGGGTGGAAGGAGAGTAAAAAGTGATTTTAACTAAAGTTCAAGTTAGCTTTATTCTAAATAAAACACATATACACATACACACAACAATAACAAAAAACAGCATGGGGGAAAACCAAACCAACGTGGAGGCGGGAACCTCCGGGGTGGGTGATGGCTGAAGAAGAAGGATCAACTATAGGAGTGCATCAAAGAAAAAAGGCCAAAGTCTTCAGAAAATAAAGAATCTGTCAGAGAAAAGCGACACTCCAATTCCTGAAAGAGCTCCGAAACATAACAAGATCACGAAACAGAATATTACTAGAGTACCTTGGTTACTCGGTGGCTCAGTGCTAAAGAATCATCCTGCCATCCCTCCCTCCCTCCCCTGCAGCCCGCCGCCTGCCCTCCCGCCGGCCACACCGGGCTCCAGGGGGGCCAGAGGCTCTGCGGGGTGGGGGGAGGACAGGAGGGGAGGAGGAGGGAGGGGGACCCCCGAGTCGCCCCCTCTCCTCCCCCCGCCCCCCGGCTCCATCCTCCGCCGCCGCCCGAGCAGCTGCGGGGCCGCCGCCGCCGCCTTTGCAGGCTGAGTCATCACTAGAGAGTGGGAAGGGCAGCAGCAGCAGAGAATCCAAACCCCAAAGCTGGTGTCACAAAGTACCATTTCTCCAAGTTGGGGGCTCAGAGGGGAGCCATCATGAGCGATGTTACCATTGTGAAAGAAGGTTGGGTTCAGAAGAGGGGAGAATATATAAAAAACTGGAGGCCAAGATATTTCCTTTTGAAGACAGATGGCTCATTCATAGGATATAAAGAGAAACCCCAAGATGTGGATTTACCTTATCCCCTCAACAACTTTTCAGTAGCAAAATGCCAGTTAATGAAAACAGAACGACCAAAGCCAAACACATTTATTATCAGATGTCTCCAGTGGACCACTGTTATAGAGAGAACATTTCACGTAGATACTCCAGAGGAAAGGGAAGAATGGACAGAAGCTATCCAGGCTGTAGCAGACAGACTCCAGAGGCAAGAAGAAGAGAGAATGAATTGTAGTCCAACTTCACAAATTGATAATATAGGAGAGGAAGAGATGGATGCTTCTACAACCCATCATAAAAGAAAGACAATGAATGATTTTGACTATTTGAAACTACTAGGTAAAGGCACTTTTGGGAAAGTTATTTTGGTTCGAGAGAAGGCAAGTGGAAAATATTATGCTATGAAGATTCTGAAGAAAGAAGTTATTATTGCCAAGGATGAAGTGGCACACACTTTAACTGAAAGCAGAGTATTAAAGAACACTAGACATCCCTTTTTAACATCCCTGAAATATTCCTTCCAGACAAAAGACCGTTTGTGTTTTGTGATGGAATATGTTAATGGGGGAGAGCTGTTTTTCCATTTGTCGAGAGAGCGGGTGTTCTCCGAGGACCGCACACGTTTCTATGGTGCAGAAATTGTCTCTGCCTTGGACTATCTACATTCCGGAAAGATTGTGTACCGTGATCTCAAGTTGGAGAATTTGATGCTGGATAAAGATGGCCACATAAAAATCACAGATTTTGGACTTTGCAAAGAAGGGATCACTGATGCAGCCACCATGAAGACTTTCTGTGGTACACCAGAGTATCTGGCACCAGAGGTATTAGAAGATAATGACTATGGCCGAGCCGTGGATTGGTGGGGCCTTGGGGTTGTCATGTATGAAATGATGTGCGGGAGATTACCTTTCTATAACCAGGATCATGAGAAACTTTTTGAACTAATTCTAATGGAAGACATTAAATTTCCTCGAACACTCTCTTCAGATGCAAAATCATTGCTTTCAGGGCTCTTGATAAAGGATCCAAATAAACGCCTTGGTGGAGGACCAGATGATGCAAAAGAAATTATGAGACACAGTTTCTTTTCTGGAGTAAACTGGCAAGATGTGTATGATAAAAAGCTTGTACCTCCTTTTAAGCCTCAAGTAACGTCTGAGACAGACACCAGATATTTTGATGAAGAATTTACAGCTCAGACTATTACAATAACACCGCCTGAAAAATATGATGAGGACGGTATGGACTGCATGGACAATGAGAGGCGGCCGCACTTCCCTCAATTTTCCTACTCTGCAAGTGGACGAGAATAAGTCTCTTTACTTCTGCTACTTCACTGTCATCTTAGGTTTATTACTGAAAATGATTCCTGGACATCACAGCAGTCCTAACTCTTACAAATGCAGGAGCACCTTCAGACATCCCAGACCAGTCCAAGGTCTTCACCCCTCGCCGCCTTTCACACACATGAGAATACACATATACGCAGACACACTCGACATTTTTGTTTTTGCATGAAATTGTATCTCAGTCTAAGGTCTCATGCTGTTGCTGCTACTGTCTTACTATTATAGCAACTTTAAGAGGTAATTTTACAATCCTTGAAAGTCATGAGCCCACCATTGTTCATTTGTGCACCAACTGTCATCTTTTGATCTTTTAATTTTTGTTTTTCCCTAACAGTGAAGGCTAAATGATTCTAGGTACATTTTTTAACTTTCTAGACGATAAATCAAAAACTAATTAGACTAAGAAGATTTAGTTTTTAATTCAGAACAAGCAACTGTGGAAGCGTGGTGATGTGCATATGCAGAATCTTAGTAAAGCATATCAGCTGAGTGCATAAAATAGGTATGTATCAGTAAGATCCGGCTGGAATTCATTAGGAAGCATTTGAGAGAAGGACTGAACAACTGTTAAGATAGACAGATACATTTGTAAATTTAAATTCCTGTTCAGTACTGCAGAGGAAGCCTGGTGCTCCACGTGGATGTCCAGATTTCGCAGGCTCTTATTGGCAAAGGAACATCCTTCTGCCAAGGAAGGAAGTGTGTGCACAGCAGAGTAGGTGACGTAAGGGTCTCTGACATGATTTGCACCAGAGAGCATTTTATTTCCCCTGTGCTTGGAAACCTCTTCCCCTTCCTGATACTATCACCTCTGATGGCTGAAGAATGTAGACAGGTGTAACGATCCTGTTTTTCACCAAAATCTGTACACCGAGGTGAACAGGTGTTCACCTCATTTGTTTCGATTTGTTTTACTTTCAGTTCTACGTGAAATAGCTTTTTCTCAGATGTTAAAACTTCGAATGTCCTTTTATGATTTTGTTTATATTGCAGTAGTATTTATTTTTTAGTGATGAGAACTGTATGTCATGTTAGCAAATGCAGCTCCAACTTACGTAAAATAGACTTACTGCAGTTTCTTTTGACCCATGTGCAAAGAATGTACACGCCAGTGAGACTCATGCACTTTTTCTCCTGTGTAAAAAAATTTTTGATGAGGCTCTGAAATTGTACATATAGATTAGAATTTGGCTTTGGGAGAAGAGATGCTGTCATTCAACCCCTTGGTGCTAAAAATGAGAAATCCTCAACTATCTATGCCAAGGGGTGGAAACAAATGGATGTTATATTTGCTATTTTGAGAATTGAAAGGTTATGATGGCCTGGCAACATAATATAATGAAGAAAACTGAGAAAAAAAAAAAAAAAAAAAAGAATCATCCTGCCAATGGAGGAGACACAGGTTTGGTCCCTGGGTTGGGAAGATCCCCTGGATAAGGAAATGGCAACCCACTCCAGTATTCTGGCCTGGGAAATCCCATGGACAGAGGAGACTGGCAGGCTATAGACTAGAGGGTCGGCTGAAGTGACAGCACACACACATGGATAGATCATAGAACAGGAAACAGGAAACAGTACTTCACTGGCAGAAATATTAACCTCAGATATGCATATGAAACCACCCTTATGGCGGAAAGCGAAGAGGAACTAAAGAGCCTTTTGATGAAGGTGAAACAAGGGAGTGAAAAAACTGACTTAAAATTCAACATTCAAAAAATGAAGATCGTGGTATCTGGTCCCATCACTTCATGGCAGATAGTTGGGGAAACAATGGAAACAGTGAGAGACTATTTTCTTGGGCTCCAAAATCACTGAAGATGGTGACTGCAGTCATGAAATTAAAAGATGCTTGCTCTTTGGAAGAAAAGCTATGAAAAACCTAAATAGTGCATTGAAAAGCAGAGACTTGACTTTGCCAACAAAGGTCCATCTAGTCAAAGCTATGGTTTTTCCAACAGTCATGTATGGATGTGAGAGTTGGACCATAAAGAAGGCTGAAAGCCCGAGAATTGATGTTTTTCAGCTGTGGTGTTGAAGAAGACTGTTGGTAGTCCCTTGGACAGCAAGGAGATCCAACCAGCCAATCATATAGCAAATCAGTCCTGAATATTCATTAGAAGAACTGATGCTGAAACTTCAATACTTGGGACACCTGATATGAAGAACCAACCCATTGGAAAAGATCCTGATGGTGGGGAAAATTGAAGGCAGGAGGAGAAGGGGGTGACAAAGTATGAGATGGTTGGTTGGCATCACAGACACAATGGACACGAGTTTGAGCAAGCTCCGGGAGACAGTGAAGGACAGGGAAGCCTGGAGTGCTGTCTAGTCCATGGGGTCACAAAGAGTCAGACATGTCTGAGCGACTGAACAAGAGCAACAACTTCATCATTATCTAAGAAACTACTGATAATGAGAGGGTCAAGCATGAGCTCTGCACACTCATTTATTCTTTCCTGTTGCTTTCCAGCAATTTGTTATTTACAAATTAGGGAGTATTATTTTATAATCATCAAACCCATTTCACGGCGACAATCTCTGAATATATTACCTGACCATTTTATTGATTGTGTCAGAAGGACACGATTCTTAACAAAAATGGTATAAACATTTTGAGCGGTGAGGTAATATTCATTTTACCTTTAAAATGAATATTTTGGGGTTTTTTTGATGCTGAGCTCCATGAACTGTTTGTATATTTTGGAGATTAATCCTCTGTTTGCAAATATTTCTTCCCATTCTGAGGGTTGTCTTTTTGCCTTTTTAATGGTTTCCTTTACTGTGCACAAGTGCTTTATGTTGACCTGGGGGAAGTGGATGAGGTGGAGGGTGGGAGGTAGGTCCAAGAAGGAGAGGATATATGTATGCATGTGGCTGATTTACTTCATTGTACAGCAGAAACTAACATAACATCCTAAAGCAGTTACATTTCAAAATTTTTTTTAAATTTAATAAGTGAATATTTTGTATCAATTACTGGGGAATCTGAGTGACAGAATGTGGCTGACTTCGATAATGGGTAGCACTGTAGCAACCAAAAAACACTTTCCCACTCTGGGGCCTCCAGTGGCTGAGGCACAGCTACAAATTTAGCATTCCCTCATTTTAAGCATTCCAAAATATTTTAGTGATTGTCTTGATAGGAGTCCAGTAAAAAACAGCTGTCAAAATGTATCATATATTTGCAAACCTCCTACACAGCACTGTTACTATAATTGGTTGAGGTTTTGTTTTGTTTTGGTTTTTTTTTTTTTACTTTAAAAAGGTTGTGGAAAGCATAATTTAGGTTTGGTCAAACTTTTATTAATGTTCATTGGAGGACTATAGTCCATAATTAGACCAGTTTTTAGGTATTTCATATTTGAAAAGTAAGCAAGCATATAGGTGGCAGTTTTTCTTTACGGCTTCATCAATCTGAAAGTCAAAAATTCTTGGACTGTAGTATGTACACAGTATTGCAAATCACCACTTTTTAATCTGATGTATCTGTTCCATCAAAGAGCCAAAGTAATTTGGTCAGCAGTGTTTTCATTGGTTTTAATATCTCCTCCACCTCCTTTCCACTCCAAACTATGACTTAATTGCACTAGGGTTATCCATTTAAAGCCATAACATTAAAATAGTTTGGAGGACGGCAGTTCTTTCTGCAAAAACCATAGTCCACTAAACAGAGGGTCTTTTTCACCAGCCACATGTCTATCACGAGTGTCTTAGAATTTAGGTTAACTAGTTTACTGTTAAATTAGAGCCAAAGATAATAGCAACTCCAAATTGCAAGTTTTCTAGAAAACATGTGGAGGTCCTCTCTGACACTGACAGAAAGAAATAAAAAGACTTACGAGGTTTTTATTATTATTATTATTATTATTATGTTCTGCTTGGCCCTGAACATCGTGTTTTATTGCCTGACTCAAGAAGCGTACCTCAAAAATATTATTTTAGTGCTCTGAGTTACTTTAACTATGTTTTGAAGCTAGGCACTTTCCTATATTGATGAAACCAACTACAGACTCTGTCAGTTTTAAAAAAAAAGTTGCACTGTGAAAAATATAGGCTCTAGTAATCACTAAGAAAAATATCTATTCATATGGCTTCCATTTAAAAAAAAAGTGTTAGTTGTGAACAATCACTCAATTGTGTCTAATTCTTTGCGATCCAATAGATTGTAGCCCATCAGGTTCCTCTGTCCATGGGATTATCCCCCCAAGAATACTGGTGTGCATAGATACTCGCTTCTCTAGGAGATTGCAACTCAGGGATTGAACCTAGGTCTCCTGCATTGCAGGCAGTTTCTTTACTATCTGAGCCACCATAATAACTGGGAAAAATATCTATTCATATGGCTTCCATAGGCAACTCTGTATATGTCAAAGGTCAGAATTCCTATCCTGACATTTTATGCTCCATGCCTTCTAAGGACTCTTACTATTGTTGCTATGTCATCATTATCCAAAACAAGTGTGTTTATATAAGACTCCATAAAGACTCCATATAAGACTCATATTTTCATTTTAGTAAATAAATGCTTGGGGCATTTAATGCATGAGCCCAGCAGAGACTTATCAAGGTAATTAGACTATGGACTGAAATTTAAACCATGGAAACAGAAAGAAAATGTGGTCCTAGAGACGCCCTGCAAGAAAAATTCTAGACATAATGTCCTTGGCTCAAGGACAGAGGTAAGTGGGATACCACTGTTATATGTGGAAAGTAGGGTGCCATATACAGAAAGTATAACCATATGTTTTGTCAGGGAACATTTAACATACGTAAAACAAGAAACACAGGTGGCACAGTGGAAAAGAATATGCCTGCCAATGCAGGAGACACAAGAGATGCCAGTTCTATTCCTGGGTGGGGAAGATTCCCCTGGAAGAGGAAATGGCAACCCACTCTAGTATTCTTGCCTGGAAAATCCCATGAGCAGAGAAGCCTGCTGGACTACAGTACTTAGGGTGGCAAAGAGTTGGACACTACTGAGCACAGAACACACAGAAAATAAGAATCTTTAAATAAGTAATAAATAAATGAAGATAAGCTAATGATGAAGTGACAAAACCACAATGATGAGAAAAACACTTAAAGAGTTGTCTTTTTGTCATTAGGGTAGTCCCAAACAATTCTCGAAAAGTGATATTGAAATATGACAGAATGCATCAGTCAATTGATTCTGTTAAATTTTTTTAAATTATTTGATACAACGTGTTTTCTTTATCAATCACAAAGCATTTGCTCTGTTCTGTAACATCAGTTCAGTTCAGTCGCTCAGTCGTGTCCAACTCTTTGTGACCCCATGGACTGCAGCACGCCAGGCTTCCCTGTAATCACCAACTCCTGGAGCTTCCTCAAACACATGTCCACTGAGTCGGTGATGCCATCCAACCATCTCATCCTCTGTCATCTCCTTCTCCTCCCATCTTCAATCTTTCCCAGCATCAGGGTCTTTTCCAATGAGTCTGTTCTTCTCATCAGGTGGTCAAAGTATTAGAGCTTCAGCTTTCTGCATCAGTCCTTCCAATGAATATTTAGGATTGATTTCCTTTAGGATGGACTGGTTGGATCTCCTTGCAGTCCAAGGGACTCTCAAGAGTCTTCTCCAACACCACAGTTCAAAAGCATCAATTATTCTGTGCTCAGCTTTCTTTCTCACCAGGGCTTCCCTGGTGGCTCAGTTGGTAAAGAATCTGCCTGCAAGGAGGTATACCTGGGTTCAGTCCCTTAGTTGGGAAGATCCCCCGAGGAAGGAAACAGCTACCGTTCCAGTATTCTGGCCTGGAGAATTCCATGGACTGTATATTCTATGGGGTCACAAGGAGTTGGATAAGACTGATCAACTTTTACTTCATAGCTTTCTTTATGGCCCAACTCTCACATCTATACAAGACTAATGGAAAAACCATAGCTTAGACTAGATGGACATTTGTTGGCAAAGTAATGTCTCTGCTTTTTAATATGCTGTCTAGATTTTTCATAGCTTTTCTTCCATATGAACATCACAGCATAAAGAATTGTACAATCAAACTGTTGACTCTATGAACTGACTAAAGCCTTCTAAATATACTGTTGCTCCAAAAAATTCAATATGACAGAATGAGGAAAGACAGGCTATTTAAAGGAAGAAGAAGAAATGAATAAGGATGAAATATTAATCATTCAGAATATTGCAGTGATCTAAGCTTTTTTGGAAAATACCCTGAAAAGCGTGCTCTCAGTCAGTTCAGTCAGTCAGTCTGAACTCTCTGAACTCTGTCTGGCTCTTTGCAATGCCGTGGACTGCAGCACGCCAGCCTCCCTGTCCATCACCAATTCTCAGAGTTCCTCAAACTCATGTCCATCAAGTCGGTGATTCCATCCAACCATCTCAACCTCTGTCGTCCCCTTCTCCTCCTGCCTTCAATCTTTCCCAGCATCAGGGTCTTTTCGAATGAGTCAGTTCTTCACATCAGGTGGCCAAAGTACTGGAGTTTCAGCTTCAGCATCAGTCCTTCCAATGGATATTCAGGACTGATTTCCTTTAGAATGGACTGGTTGGATCTCCTTGCAGTCCAAGCGACTCTCAAGTCTTCTCCAATACCACAGTTCAAAAGCATCAATTCCTTGGCCCTCAGCTTTCTTTATAGTCCAACTCTCACACCCATACATGACTACTGGAAAAACCATAGCCTTGACTAGATGGACCCTTGTTGGCAAAGTAATGTCTCTGCTTTTTAATGTGCTCTCTAGGTTGGTCAGAGCTTTTCTTCCAGGGAGCAAGCGTCTTTTAATTTCATGGCTGCAGTCACCATCTGCAGTGATCTTGGAGTCCAAGAAAATAAAGTCAGCCACTGTTTCCACTGTTTCCCCATCTATTTAACATGAAATGATGGGATGGGATGCCATGATCTTAGTTTTCTTAATGTTGAGTTTTAAGTCAACATTCTCACTCTCCTCTTTCACTTTCATCAAGAGGTTCTTTAGTTCTTCTTCACTTTTTGCCATAAGGGTGGTGTCATCTGCATATCTGAGGTTATTGATATTTCTCCCAGATATCTTGATTCCAGCTTGTGATTCATCCAGCCCAGCATTTCTCATGATGTACTCTGTATATAAGTTAAATAAGTAGGGTGACAATATACAGCCTTGATGTACTTCTTTCCCAATTTGGAACCAGTCTGTTGTTCCATGTCCAGTTCTAATTGTTGCTTCTTGACCTGCCTTCAGATTTCTCAGGAGGCAGGTCAGATGGTCTCGTATTCTCATCTCTTAAAGAATTTCCCACAGGATGTTGTAATCCACACAGTCAAAGACTTTGACGTAGTCAATAAAGCAGAAGTAGATGTTTTCCTGGAACTCTTGCTTTCTCAATGCTCTAGCAGATGTTGCCAATTTGATCTCTAGTCCCTCTGCCTTTTCTAAATCCAGCTTGAGCATCTGGAAGTTCGCGGTTCACATAATGTTGAAGCCTGGCTTGGAGAATTGGGGGCATTACTTTGCTAGTGTGTGAGATGAGTGCAATTGTCCAGTAGTCTGAATATTCTTTGGCATTGTCTTTCTTTGGGATTGGAATGAAAACTGACCTTTTCCAGTCCCGTGGCCACTGCCGAGTTTTCCAAATTTGCTGGCATATTGAGTGCCAATATTATTTTCCCCTGTTTCTTTGCATTGATCACTGAGGATGTCTTTCTTATCTCCCCTTGATATTCTTTGGAACTCTGCATTCAAATAGGTATATCTTTCCTTTTCTCCTTTGCTTTTTGCTTCTCTTCTTTTCATAGCTATTTGTAAGGCCTCCTCAGACAATCATTTACCTTTTTGCATTTCTTTTTCTTGGGGACGGTCTTGATCAATGCCTCTTGTACAATGTCATGAACCTCCATCCATAGTTCTTCAGGCAAACTGTCTACCAGATCTAATCCCTTGAATCTATTCATCACCTCCACTGTATAATTGTAAGGCATTTGATTTAGGTCATACCTGAATGGTCTAGTGGTTTTCCCTACTTTCTTCAATTTAAGTCTGAATTGGGCAATAAGGAATTCATGATCTGAGCCACAGTCAGCTCCCTGTTTTGTTTTTGCTGACTGTTTAGAACTTCTCCATCTTCAGCTGCAATGAACATAGTCAATCTGATTTCGGTATTTACCATTAGGTAATGTTCATGTGTAGAGTCATCTCTTGTGTTGTTGGAAGAGGGTGTTTGCTACGATCAGTGCATTTTATTCGCAAAACTCTGTCAACCTTTGACCTGTTTTGTTTTGTACTCCAAGGCCAAATTTGCTTGTTTTCCAGGTTATCTCTTAACTTCCTACTTTTGTATTCCAGTTCCCTATGACAAAAAGGACATCTTTTTTGGGTGTTAGTTCTAGAAGGTCTTGTAGGTCTTCATAGAACCATTCAACTTCAGCTTTTCAGCATTGCTGGTTGGAAGATAGACTTGGATTACTGCGATATTGAATGATTTGCCTCAGAAATGAATAGAGATCATTCTGTCATTTTTGAGACTGCATTCAAGTACTGCATTTTGGACTCTTTTGTTTACTATGATGGCTATTCCATTTCTTCTAAGGGATTCTTGTCCACAGTAGTAGATATAATGGTCATCTGAGTTAAACTCATCCATTCCAGTCCATTTTAGTTTGCTGATTCCTTAAATGTTGATGTTCACTCTTGCCATCTCCTGTTTGAGCACTTCTAATTTGCCTTGATTCATGAACCTAACCTTCCAGGTTACTATGCAATAGTATAGTAACATCATCAGACTTTATTTCCATCAGCAGTCATATCTACCAATGGGTGCTATTTTTGCTTTGGCTCTGTCTCTTTATTCTTTTTGGAGTTACTTCTCCACTGATCTCCCATAGCATACTATGTTGCCACCTACCAGCCTGGGGAGTTCATCTTTCAGTGTCCTATCTTTTTTCCTTTTCATACTGTTCATGGGGTTCTGAAGGAAAGAATACTGAAGTGGTTTGCCATTCCCTTCTCCAGTGGACCACATTTTGTCACAACTCTCCACCATGATCCGTCCATCTTGGATGGCCCTACATGGCGGGCTCATAGTTTCATTGAGTTAGACAAGGCTGTAGTCCATGTGATCAGTTTGGTTTGTTCTCTGTGATTGTGGTTTTCATTCTGTCTGCCCTCTGATGGATAAGGATAAGAGGCTTATGGAAGCTTCCTGATGGAAGAGACTGACTGAGGGGGAAACTGGGTCTTGTTCTGATGGGCAGGTAAATCTTTAATCCAACTTTCTGTGGATGGCTGGAGCTGTGTTCCCTCCCTGTTGTTTTACCTGAGGCAAAACTATGGTGGAGGCAATGAACATATGGGGACCTCCTTCAAAAGGTCCCCTGCACACACTGCCGCACTCAGTGCCCCCAACCCTGGCAGCAGGCCACCGTCGACCCACCCCTCCACCAGAGACTCCTGGACACTCATGGCAAGTCTGGGTCAGTCTCTTGTGGGTCACTGTTCCTTTCTTCTGGGTCCTGGTGCACAAGGTTCTGTTTGTGCCCCCCAAGAGTCTGTTCCCCCAGTCATGTGTAAGTTCCAGTGGCTCTGTGGTAGGGTTAATGGTGACCTCCTCCAAGAGGGCTTATGTCACACCCAGGTCTGCTGCACCCAGAGTCCGTGCCCCTGTGGCAGGTCACTGCTGACCTGTACCTCTGCAGGAGACACTCAGACTTTTCTGGCTCAGTCTCTGTGGGGTCTCTGGGTCCTGGTGCACACAAGGTTTGTTTGAGCCCTCTGAGCATCTCTGGCAGGTAAGGGGTTTGATTCTAAATGCGATTTCACCCCTCCTACCATGTCGCTGGGGCTTCTCCTTTGCCCTTGGATGTGGGGTATCTTTTTTTGGTGGAATCCAACATTCTCCAGTCGATGGTTGTTCTGCAGTGAGTTGTAGCTTTGGAGTTCTCACAGGAGAAGATGTGCTCTATATGGGGCTAATTTTTCACTTTACTTACAAATCACTTATTTCCAAGTAAGCTATTTGCTAATTAAAGGTGTAGGGATGCTGGGCTTGTAATTCTCTTGCTCTGTGGAACTTCTTTGCCTATTTCTACCTGGCTCTATGCTCTGAAGGCTAACCCTGAGAAATGCACTCAAGGCTCCCAAACTGGCTTGTTTCTGATTGGGTTTAGCCAAAGGAGACACCAGGGTACTTGTTCCAAATGCTTTAATATATATGAAATCTTTTGAAAGACTTTTGCAAGGATACATTGTCTTAAGCCTTCTGACACATGTTTCAATATTAAAGTGATAGAGATAGACATTAAGTTTTATATTCTATATTCTTACATTCACTTATGAAGGCAAATGAGTTGCTGGATACATGATAAGTAATAAGGGATAACTTCTACTGAGACAGTTAACCAGAAAGCATTGCACTGTGATTAAGAGAGTAGGTCCTGGAAAAAAGACTAGCTAAGTCCCCAATCATGTTCCATCGCTCAACAGCTATTGACTTTGGACAAATTATTTATTCCAAGTTTTAGTTTTCTCATGTTTAGAACAGAGATGATGACATACTCTGTGTGGTTAGCCAGTCCCCAATGGTCCCTGCCTCCTGTATGCACATCCTTATGTAGCCTGCCCCTACACTAAAGAGGGATAGCTTGTGTAAGCAATAGGATGACATGTAAGTGGCAGAGTGTCACTTCCAGTACTCAATCGTGAAAGACAGTGAAGCTTCTGCCTCTATAGGATCACTTATCTTTCTATCTTGAAAGTGGATCCCTCCAGCCCCAGTCAAGTCTTCACATATTTGTAATCCCAAAAGATTTTTTAACTGAAAGCTCTTGTTAAGACTATGAGTCAGACCAGGATCAAATAAGCTGATCCCTTATACTGTAAGCTCCTGACTTACAGAAACAATGAAACAATATATGTTAAATTTTGGTGTAATTTGTTATGCTGCAATAGATAAAATAAAATGCCCTGTGTAATAGATTGTAAGGATTACATAAGATAATTATATGATGCCAATAGAACAAGAAGAGTATCTACACTATAATGAATACACAGAAGTGTTATATTACTGAGCGCCAGTGTGCATTTTTCCTATCCTCTATCCTAATTTATATATATATATTCTCATGTATACCTCATCTGGTTAGCATTCTTTATACTTCAGGAGTCATAAGACCCAACTTAAACTTGCTTAAACTCAACCCTCCCACTCCCCTTGTGCAATAAGGAATTTTGTGGTTCAAGTAACTAAAAGTAAAAGGCAAGCTTCTTTCACAAACTGCTAGATTAGGGGGCTTAAACAATTTCTGCCTGATTTAACCCCATGCTTAGGCTCCACCTTCCTCCCATGTTATTTCAGTTCTCAAGTTCTTCCCAGTGAGATGGCTCATAGCAGTTTCAGATTCACATTCTTCTAGATTCCAGTCCAGTGACAAAGAAAATGTCCCTCTCTCCCAAAAATCCTAGAAAAATTATCTTTGTATCTCTTGTTCTCACTGGACAACGTAAACGTCTCTGACCCAATCATAGAGCCAGGTTAAATCACATGCTTTCTCTTATGAACACAGGTTAAAAGTGAGAAAGGGGTGGCTTACCAGAGGAAAACTGAGATACTAAGGACTCACGACTAGTAAAAGGGTAAAATGGATACTGGGCAAAAAGAATAGATCTCTCCCCTGACTTACAACAATTATATGACCTAGTTGGTATGATTATCACATTCCACAGAGGACATTAAAGCACAGTGCTTGAGTGGCTTGCCTAGAATTGCATAGATACACCTGGAAAGGCCAGTCAGATTCCAGACCTCATGTGCTACACCACGTTATTATATTACCTCTCTAGGTGATGCTATGAATTATTATTCACTGTGGCTTAGTGATTTAGGTTAATTTAGACACTACACCTGTTACACTCCCTCTTTTGAAATTATATGCCTGTCCTGTATAATCAGCCCAATTACTTCAATTATCCTGTCTACTCAACTATGAAACCTCAATGTTTGCATCATGGGCTGGGCCAAAGAGAAATAATGTACAGTATGTTAGCTTAAGCTGCCCTTACAGTTACTGGATGAACAACAAAAGTCTCGATCACTTCCCCCTCAAGTCTTGCAAATGATCTTATTCTAGTTTCCAACAGACTAGATCAAGGGTGGTGACAGGCAAGTTCTTGTTAGCTATCCTTTCTGTTCTTTATGGAATGTATCTCTTGAAGATTAAATCTCAAAAATAATCTACTATTCTAGAATATTATACAGAGATATAGGTGCTTACCTACTCCTCACCAAATTGGTGCATAAAGCACACCCTGTAAACTCTTTAGAGGTGGTTTGTGATTTTCTATTGCACTTCAGCTAGGAAGTCTTGTGCACTGCCTACAGCACAAATTTGAAAGAAGAAGTTTTCTTTCTGGCCAAACTGTGCAGCCTGCAGGATTTTAGTTCCCTGATGGGATGAACTCAGGTCCAGAGCAATGAAAGCCTGAGCCTTTTTTTTTTTTTTTTTTTCCAATAGGGAAGGCTTGATTGATTTAACCATTGATCATCTGCTTGAACGCATATCAAATCTCTGCCCTCTTGTCCCTCAAGGTGAGGCTTGCTCCAAGCCCCAAGCCTCTTGGTTGGTCTTTCTGGTGCCCAGCTCCCATCCTGAGTCAGTTCATCTCTTAGCATAAACTGAGGGGTGATCCAAGGGGCTCATGAATAACTAAGACACTCCTATTACTCAGGAAATTTCAAGGATTTAGAAACTTCCTTCCAGGAACCAAAAAGATTCTTATACAGCAGTGATGCATACAAATAGTGTATCTTTGAAATGATGATGTATTAATGTTAGACAAATGATGTACAGAAATTTAAAAACACAACATTTTATGTTTATGTTCTTGGTGTAAGTTAACCTAGGAAGTGAAAGCCTGAGTCTTAACGGCTGGACTGCCAGGGAGTTCCCAGAAGAAACTAAAAACGTGCTTCTGAGTCAGTATTAAAGAACTGAAACTTTGGAATCTAGAACTGTTGCTTTGACTTTTTGTGTTTCTGAGGAAATACCTGGGACTTAGGTGTAGTAAAATAATTCCACAGATACGCCTTTTAAAATGTGAATTGCAAGCTCATTTTGTTCAACTCAAAGAGCTAAAAGCTATTTTTAGCTCTTTCTTTCTTTTTGTGATTTTGACTTTTTACTACAGAAAGGTTCTAAAATACAAATATGGTAGTACATTTCCTGTATTCATCAACAGCTTCAAAAATTATCAACGTGGGAAATCTTGTTTACCCACTTAGCCACACCTCCACTGAATTATATTAAAGGAAATCATAAATATCATATTGTTATCTGTGTTCAGTTTGGTACATATCTCTAAGAGTTAAGGGCTTTTAAAAATATGTTCATTCAAGAGGGAGGGGCTATATTATACAGATAGCTGATACACATTGTCGTATGGCAGAAACCAACACAATATTGTAA
The DNA here is from genome assembly GCF_910594005.1 of Cervus elaphus. NCBI lineage: Eukaryota > Metazoa > Chordata > Mammalia > Artiodactyla > Cervidae > Cervus > Cervus elaphus. Next base: position 20,987,814 of record NC_057820.1, read on the forward strand.
AGCAATTATCCCCCAATTAAAAATAAATTTAAACAAAAAATAGGATTATCACACCTACACTTCCCCAGCTGTTTCACAAATGTCTTCTCTGAGTTTATCGAAATAGGATACGTGCAAAGTTCTAATAACGCATAAGGTTAATATGCATTTCAAGATAATTTTTCCTCCTCCGCTTCCTCTTCTTCCTTCCCCTCCCCTTCCCATTCCTCTCTCTCTTTTCCTTCTTTTTTCTTCTCTTCATCCTCCTCTTTCTACCTTTCTACAGTAAGTCCCCTACATACTAACCTTCAAGCTGCAAATTTTCAAAGATGCAAACATGTGTTTTCCTGTCCCATCACTTAGGTTAGTTCAAGGGTCTGGCATACACTGTCACGTGCGTGCACCCTCTGCAAGTGGCTGGGCTCTTGTGTACTTTACTGTATAGCACAGTAGTACAGTATCTTCATTTCAAGCCCAGGATGTCCAGAAACAAGTGTAAAAGCAGCAGTGACAGGTATTATCAACCTGCTACAGTACAGTACTATATAGTTGATTGCGTTAGTTGGGTACTGAGGCTGATTTTGTTGGACTTTTGAGCCAATTGGACTTAAGAACAGGCTCCTAGAACAGAACTCATTCATGTGTAGGGAACTCACTGCTCTTCTCCTACTCCCCCATCCCCCTCTCTTTCCCTCTCCCCATCTTTTCCCCTCCTCCTCCTGCCGTTCCTACAGTTCTCCTCTCCTCCTCCACTCTTCTCCTTCTCCTCTTTCTTCTTTTATGTGTCTGATGAAGAAACCATATGTCATTAGAATTTTTGACCTTCTGGATTTGGCTGTCTTTATTCCTGGTGATGGGGCTTCCCTAGCGGCTCAGCAGTAAAGGCTCTGCCTACAATGTGGGAGCTGCAGTAGACATGAGTTCGATCCCTGGGTCAGGAAGATCCCCTGGAGTAGGGCACGGCAGCCCACTTCAGTATTCTTGCCTGGAGAATCTCATGGATATAGAAGCCTGGCGGCTTATGGTCCATAGAGTCACAAAGAACTGGACACAACTAAAATGACTTAGCAAGCATAGCATGGAAGACCTGATGACATTTAATATCATCCTGTGGTTTTTCTAGTTATATATTTAGAACTTTGATCAGATTCATCAAGTTTCCATAGTTTCAAGTTAATAGGTGTCAGTCTTACTGTAGCTTCATTGAGGGAAATGTAGTTTTTTTCTTTCTATCTCTGGCTGTTTTTACCTTTCTATCTCTGGCTGTTTTTACAGTTTTCTTCAGCTTTAAATTTTCAGAAGATATATGAAAATGTAGAAGGTATAGCTTCTTTTCACTCATCCTCTTTAGGATTACTAAAGTTTTATTAGTTTATGAGTTTATATCTAGTTTATAATATTTTTTAAAAAACTAGTATCTCTTCAAATTGTGTTTCCACTTCCTTCTCTCTCTCTTCTATATTAGAGCCCACATGACAGGCATTTAGGCTTTTTATCGAGACCCATGTCTGTTACCTTTCCTTGGATGTTTTCCATCTTTCTTTTATTGCTTTAGTCTAGCTGTTATCTGCTTGCTTCCCCAGCAGCTCAACAATAAAGAATCCACCTGCAATACAGGACATTCAGGACACATGGGTTGAATTCCTGGGTTGGGTTGGGAAGATCCCCAGAGGAGGAAATGACCATGAGCTCTAGCATTCTTGTCTAGAAAATCCCATGGACAGAGGAGCCTGGCGGGCTAGAGTCAATGGGGTCACAAAGAGTCAGACATGACTTAGTGACTGAATACACAAACATATCTATTGTGCTCTTACTTTCTTCATATTTTTTAACACCAGAAATATTTTGTATTAGAGCATAGCCGATTAACAATGCTGTGACAGTTTCAGGTGAATGGTGAAGGGACTCAGCCATACATACACATGTAACTATTCTCTCCCAAATCCCCTACTTTCATTAATGGTATTTTTCACTTTTAAAATTTTTAATTTGGGCCTTATTATGGTTCTATGGTGAGTTACCAATACTGTCATTTATTTTCTTGTATCTGTTGCTCAGTTATTATAACTGGTAACTTCACTGTCTTGACACTTTTAGGCTCCCTTTTTATTATGTATTTGTTTTCCTCTCTTACTTTTCACTTGTGTTGTCTCCTGATACTTCTGGTAGTTACTGACTACATGTCAGGCACTGAGTATGAAAAGTTGTAGAAGTTCTGGGTAAAGTCGTATTCTTTCAAAGATTTATTACTCTTCAGTTTGTTAAGAAGAGTTGGTATAAATTAAGGACTTCAATCCATTCAAGGACTGAGAGGAAGCAAAGTTGGGTATTGTGTTTTGCGGAGTCTATTTTGAATTTGGTTTTAGTCATAGTATAGCTTTCCAGAGGTCTCAACTGAAAAACATGTTTTCCAGCACTCTTTGACACTTTGATACTCCCTTTCTCTTACGTCACTGCCCCTGTTGCTCAGTTGCTAAGTCATGTCCGACCCTTTGGTACCACATGCAGTGTAGCCCGCTAGGCTCCTCTGTCCATGGGATTGCCCAGGCAAGAATACTGCAGTGGGTTGCCATTTTCTTCTTCATGGGATCTTCCTGGATCAGTGATTCAACCCAATTGGCAGCCCTAAAATCCAGGATTTGTCCTTCCAGTTCTGTGAAAGAAACATAAAGACACGTCTGATTTACAAGCTAGGGAGGCTGATAAAACCTTTCAACTCTGCCATTGACCTCCAGAAGCAGCCACAGACATTACCTATGTAACCCAATGAGCACGGTGTGCACAACAGACCGATCTGGCCCTCGGGTAGCAGTTTGTTGACCCCTACTTTAGGTTATTGCTTTCTGCTTCACCTTAGTGCTGTGTCTGAAATTTGACTAATATTCTATGGGAAAACTGGCAGAAAGAGTTGAGTCACCTAAATTTCTTTCTGGAATGTGAAGCTCTCAGATGCTGGCCGCCTTGGTAATTCATTGATTAACTTTAAAACATTGTATTTATTTATCAATTTTTTTAATCCTGCCTTTATGATAATACTCAATAAAAGGGATGGCCTGATACAGATTACTCCATAATAGCCAGAAACAGAAGTTTCATCTACATACTCTCTTCTTTTTGATTATGAAACTGTCTTCCACACAACCCTGGTCTTGCTTGAGAGCTTCCATGATTTCTATCATGTCAGGATATTCAAGGTTTATCTCTTGTGTTTGGAGGAGGCCAGGTGCTACCAAGTTGACAGGCTGGCTTCACTTGAAAAATAAAGACATGAAGTAGGAGATAAGAAATACTTTTTTAATTGGAGGGAAGGGGGAGGGAAGCAGGGAGTGATTCAGATAAAGTGAACAGCAAATCAAAAGCTTTGAAATGGGAGTTTGTGTGGAATGTTTTAGAAACAGTAAGAAAGCCAGCATGGCTAAAGCTGAAGAAAAAGGACAGTGGGTGGTGTGAGGCAGTAGGAGGAGAACATGTTAAAGAGTAGAGGCACGCATATGGTATGAGGCCTAAAATTTACTAAGCATTTACTAAGCATTCCTCAGTCTTCTATAGGTATATAATATAATAAAAATACTAACACTGTTAACACTTGAATGTAGAAAGGGGAAAGAATAAAGTTAATCTAAAAAATGTATAGACAATCTTTTCTAATTCTTATAATGATATGAACTAGATATTAACATTTCCACTTTATAGATGAAGAATGCTTTGATGCTTTGAAATGTCAACTAAACTATTCAAGATCATACAACTATTTTTAATAACAAGAGACAGAACTAAGAATCAAACTTCAGTGTTTTACATCTGTATGGCTTGTATTTCTCTATATGCCATCCTGGGAAATTTGGGAGGAAATAAGATCAGCAAACAGACAACTTTGCTTGTTCTGAATGAAAAGTCAAAGCAAGCACATGAGTGACTTAACAGAAGGTGAGGCCAAACAATCAAATGTCCTAGTCATAGAAAAGAGAAAATAAAGTAGGTGGGGGAGCTGGAGTGAGAATGTAAGCGAAAGTGAAAGTTGCTCAGTCATGTCTGACTCTTTATGACCCCGTGGACTATACAGGCCATGGAATTCTCTAGGTCAGAATACTGGAGTGGGGAGCCTTTCCCTTCTCCAGGGGATCTTCCCAACCCAGGGATCAAATCCAGGTCTCTGAGGGATGCATAATTTCAGTTTTCTTTATGGAATTAAGCAAATATTACATCTGAATACATAAAAAATTATTTGATATTCAAAGGGGAGAAACATTTGTTATGGCTCCCTCCAAAAGGTAAGTATTTCTGTATTAATATAAGATGAGTGAACAGAATACGAGGAGAATTAATCCTCCTCGTTGTGTGTGCCGATAGGGTAACACCTGACGTTTGCACAGATGGAACCACACCTCAAGAAGCAATAATGATCAAAGTGGAGTATGTATAAAAGAGAGTGGCCATGGTGATGGGGCAAAAAGTTGTCAGTACAGAAATACTTAGGAAAATGAGAATGTTTAGAGTGAAAGAGATTTTAGGAGAAATAGTGAAGTGACTTAGCAGCAGCAGCAGTGAATTAGTTGTTCTACTGAAAGGGTTATAAACAGATCTAGTGACTAGACTTATTCTATTTTGTTTTAGAATTTATATATGTGTGTGTGTGTGTGTGTGTATATATATATATATATAATCCAGTTTTTCAGTTACTCAATCTGCTTGAAAAATGTAATCAGCTACCTCTGCAGTGGTTTTTAATACTTTGAGGATGCTGACGTTTTTGGGAATTAAGACATGAAAACTAACACACGAATCAAAAAATTTGGATGTAACTTCAGGGTGTTGTCTGATCCCTAAAGCTCCATTAGGCACTCCTATGGTATCTGTGGGGCTTCCGTGGTGGCTCAGACAGTAAAGAATCTGCCTGCCACGCTGGAGACTTGGGTTCAATCCTGGATTAGGAAGATCCCCTGGAGAAGGGCATGGCAACCCACTCCAGTATTCTGGCCTGGAGAATTCCATGGACAGAGGAGCCTGGCGAGCTACAGTCCATGGGGTCACAAAGAGTAGGACACAACTGAGTGACTAACACACGCATACAGTATCTGTGATCCCCAGTTGAGAACCCGGGAGAGACTGAGATTTCTCTGTTCTAGAAACGTTTAAGTAGAGGTTGAGCAACCTCTATGGCCTGAGATTATAGTTGTTGTTCAGTCGTTCAGTCGTGTCTGACTCTGCGACCCCATAGACTGCAGCATGCCAGGCTTTTCTGTCCTTCACCATCTCCCAGAGTTTGCTCAAACACTGTAGAGAAGCACACTTTGATGAGCTTTGGCTATGGTCCTAAAATAAGTGTGAAAATTGCCAAATTAGCATGATATATCTGTATGTTCCCTCTCTTGATCACCTGTACAAGGGCATCCTTGTATTCTAAACAGTTATAAAAGCCTCATTACCTTGAAGCATTTCATGCATTGCACCTTTTAAATTATTTCCATGGTGTTAGAGTTGGCAAGAGAATACTTTGAACCTGGTGGCAACCATCTCCATCCAGGGGGGAAAAAAAAAGAAAAAGAGATGCAACCCAAGCCAGAACCATGATCTACTCTGCGAGACAATTTCTTTTATAAAATGCCAATATCCTCAAATGGCATCAAATTGTCGTATTTATTTTGTTGACTCAGTTGGTTCCTAAATTGCAATTCAAATCACTTACTGGAATATTTCAACGTGTTAAAAATAATATCGAAGCAAACAAAGACTCATGCCTTTCTCACTTCATATAACCATTTTGTTTATGAATTTACATCCCACACAAACTTGTTTTATTTGGATGGCCAGTTTTTCCAAAATATTCTCTAAACTTCTCACAAGCCCAAGATTTTAACCTTTCATACAAACATATTTGCACTGATTTCTTTTTCTTCACTTTTAGTGTTCTGGTGCTTCTTTTAGTTAATTTTCAAATTATTTCTTATTTTGCAGTGTAGTCTCAGGCAAAGAATGCTTGGTTGGAATTTGGAAGAATGTGTTCTAATTTCATTCCACGAACTGATTGACTAGATGATCTAAAAATATCAACTAAACAGAGCCAAATCACAAGAAAATAAACACAATGTGTGAAAGATGGAAGAGGCGTAATAATGAATTAGTGGATAAAATGAATGAATGATTATATAAAATTCAATATCCATTATTTGTATGATTAAATGTTAAATCATTTATTATTTATAATTATTAAGATAATGTATGACTACTGAGGAAGACCTGGATGTGGAGATATTTATAAGTAAAACACATTTTAAAATCTGTAACTCTAGCACCCTGAGATGCTAAAATTATGATGTAATAGTTTCTAGTCTTCTTTTATACTTACAAATATATCTCTCCATATCACATATTCATTTTGATTAGAAGCATATTTATACATAAGCTTATAGCTTAGTTTTCCACTAAGCAATATTCTCATGCAGTTGTTCTGAAAACAAAGTTTTTAATAGCTACATCATATATAGTTCACCAAATGAATATGGCTTTTTAATGAGTCCTTTCTTTGGACATTTAGTTTTATTCAATTTTTAAAATAAGTATGACTGTGATGAATGAGCTTTCCAGGTGGTGTTAGTGGTAAAGAACCTGCCTGCCACTGAAGGAGACTTTAAGAGTCGGGAAGATCCCCTGGAGTAGGAAATGGGAACCCACTCCAGTATTCTCGTCTGCAGAATCCCTTTGACAGAGGAGCCTGGCAGGTTATGGTCCATAGGGTCACAAATAGTTGGACATGACTGAAGTGGCTTAGTATGCACACACGTGATGAATAGCTTTGTCCATAAATATTTAGAAACAGCAAACAGATAAAAGAATGCGAATGTTCCAAGCTATTTGATATATACCACCAAAGTATCTGCCAGAAAGTTTGCCTATTTTTCAAATTAATTCTACCAGGCCACCACTACCCTGATACCAAAACCATAAAAAACATTACAAAAGAAGAAAAATTACAGGTCAATACCTTTGATGAATATAGATGTAAAAATCCTCAACAACATGTTAGCAAACTGAATCTAGAAATATATAAAAAGTATCATACACCATGATCAAGTGGGATTTATTCTAGGGATGAAGGGATGGTTGACTATCTGCAGTCAATTAATGTGATATGCCACATTAACCAAAGAAAGAATGAAAGTCATATGATCACCTCATTAGACATGGAAATAGCATTTGATAAAACTCCATATTCATTCATGATAAAAACCCTCATCAAAGTTGGTATAGATGGAATGCAACTCAATAAAATAAAGGCTATTTATGATATCTCATAGAGAAAAGAAAGCATTTCTTTTCAAATCAGAGACAAGGATGCCCATTCTTGCTACTTTTTATCTGACATAGTATTTGAAGTCCTAATCAAAGCAATCAGACAAGAAAAAGAATATGCAATGGAGAAAAAACAGTCTCTTCAATGAGTGGTGCTAGGAAAACTGTCCAGCTACATGTAAAAGAATGACTGCCACATTTTTTCTCACTATATATAAAAGTAAACTCAAAATTGATAAAGGCCTAAATGTTAGACTGAAAAGCATAAAATTATTAGGAAAGAACATAGGTAGAATACTCTTAGACATAAATCATAGCAATATTTTTTGATCCATCTCATAAGACAATGGGAACAAAAACAAAAATAAACAAAGGGGATCTAATCGAACTTAAAAGGTTTTGCACTGCAAAGGAAACTGTCACCAAAATGAAAAGCCAACCTACTGCGTGGGGGAAAATAGTCACAAGTGATATGACTAATAAGGGGTTAAAGTCCAAAATATATGAACAGTTCATACAAATCAATATCAAAAAAACTGTCGAATTAAAGGATCAGCAGAAGATATGAATAGACATTTTTCCAAAGAAGACATACAGATAGATGGCCAACAGGCACATGAAAAGATGCTCAAACTCACCAATCATCAGGAAAATGCAATCAAAACCAAAATAAGATAGTACTTCACATCTGTTAGAATAGCTATCATCAAAAAGACCACAAATAAAAAATGTTGGTCAAGATATGGAGCAAAGAGAACTCAAGTACACTTCTGGTGGGAATGTCATTGGGGCAGCTACTATGGAAACAGTAGGGACTTTCCTCAAAAAACTAAAAAACAGAACTAACCATGAATACAAGAAATAACAATGAAACTGTTAGTCGCTCAGCCGTGTCCGACTCTTTGCGATACTATGGACTGTAGCATACCAGGCTACATTATCGACGAAATTCTTCAGGATAGGATACTGGAATGGGTAGCCATTCCCTTATCCAGGGGATCTTCCCCACCCAGGGAGAGAATCCCGTCTCTCGCTTTGCAGGCAGATTCTTTACTATCTGAGCCACCAAGGATAGTATGGTCCGGCAATTCCACTCCTGGGTATATATCTGAGTAAACTGAAAACATTAATTTGAAAAGACTTGCACCTCAATGTTCATGGTGCATTATTTATAATTAAAAAAAGTGAAAATTAGCCATTTGCAACAACATGGATGGACCTGCAGGGTAATAGGACTTCCCAGGTGGCACTGCTGCTGCTGCTAAGTCGCTTCAGTCGTGTCCGACTCTGTGCGACCCCACAGACGGCAGTCCACCAGGCTCCCCCGTCCCTGGGATTCTCCAAGCAAGAACACTGGAGTGGGTTGCCATTTCCTTCTCCAGTGTGTGAAAGTGAAAAGTGAAAGTGCAGTCGCTCAGTCGTGTCCGACTCTTAGCGACCCCATGGACCGCAGCCTACCAGCCTCCTCCGTCCATGGGATTTTCCAGGCAAGAGTACTGGAGTGGGGTTCATTGCCTTCTCCACCCAGGTGGCACTAGTGGTGAAGAATTCACCTGCCAACTCATGAGATATAAGAGATGTGGGTTCAATCTCTGGGTTGCGAATATCCCCTGGAGAAGGAAATGGCAACCCACTCTAGTATTCTTCCCTGGAGAATCCCACGGACAGAGGAGCCTGGCAGGCTATGGTCCCTAGAGTCACAAAGAGTCAGACACAAATGAAGTGACTTGCATGCACGCACACAGGGTAATAAACCTAGTAAAATAAATTAGAGAAAGACAAATACTGTTTTCACTTATATGTGGGATCTAAAAAATAAAACAAACGAATGAATATAACAAAAATAGAAATGGACTCACAAATATAAAGAATAGAATATTGATCACCAGTGGGGAGAGAAAAGTAGAGAGGGACAATATCGGTGTAAAGGATTAAGAAGAACAAACTAGTAAATACAAAATAAATAAGCTATAAGGATATATTGTACAGCACAGGGAATATAGCCAATATCTTATAATAACTTAAAATGGAATGTACTCTATAAAATATTGAATTACTATGTTGTACACTGAAATTAATACAAGTTGTAAATCAACTATACTTCAATAAAAATCTTTGTCCAAAGAAGCATTTTTGCAAAAAAAAAAAAAAAAAAGGGAGAGAGAAAATAAACTTTAACTATAATACTTACAAATGTATATATTTATTGCATGTATGTAGAAAAAGTGTGAAAGGATTTATGCCACTGGATGAAGGCACAATGATATTTGGTTTTTATATGCACTTGTTTGAATTAGCATTACTTTTATTTTTCAAAATATAAGTATTACTATCCTTCCCATAAGGAGATATTTGTCTCTGTCATATTTTTGTGACCATGAGGTTAATTCTTGTGCCTGGAAAATTTAACTTTAGCTGTTTGGATTCCTTAACTTAATACTAAATTTAATAAATACACATCACAGATCTATTTTACTTAAGGTTTTAAATTCAAATTTTAAGTTATTTTAAATGTTTCTTCATTATTCTTTTTCTAAATTGAGTAAACTTTAACAACATCTTTCAAGAGAGTTTTGTTTAGTGTTTAATCAGTATAATGTAAACAAATTCAAATTTCTTAACAATCCCCACATTGACAAACTTAATTAAATATCTTGAAACACTTTCAACTATAGTTCATGTATAAATTTGTGATTAACTTTCTTTCATAGTAATTCAATTATTCTCAGTTAGTAGTTTTCTACAGCACTTATGTAACTTTCCTAACCCAACTATATTAAACTCTGAAGCATAATTACATTTAAGACTTATTAATAACATGAAAACTTCTTTTATAACTTTTGATCTACAAATTGTAAGTCTCAAAAAATTACTCAGATACACATATATTTGGAATCTAAGGCTCACCTGCTAAATACTATTTCAAAATCTCTCATTCAAATGGTCTAAATATCAAAAAAAAGATAGAAAATTATTACAAAAATATGTATTTCTAGTTTAACAAATACATAATAAGGTTATCCTTATAATTTATTCTGTATAACCTACACTTGTAATTTTAACACTTCTCGTGTTTTAAAGTGTGGTGCTAGATAAGACTCTTGAAGAGTCCCCTGGACTGCAAGGAAAGCAAACCCATCAATCCTAAAGAAAATCAACCCTGAATATCCATTGGAAAGACTGATACTGAAGCTGAAGTTCCAATACTTTGACCACCTGATGCAAAGATCTGACTCATTGGAAAAGATCCTGATGCTGGGAAATATTGAGGGAAGGAGGAGAAGGGGACGACAGAGGAAAAGATGGTTGGATGGCATCACCAACTCAATGGACATAAGTTTGAGCAAACTCTGGGAGACAGTGAAGGACAGGGAAGTCTGGTGTGCTGCACTGTGGTCCATGGGGTCGCAAACAGTGGGACACGTCCTAGCAACTGAACCACAGCAATCTACCACGGAAAAAATAAAATTTGGATCACCATTTTTTGCTGAGTAAAAGAAAAAATAGACTGCAGACATCCAGATGGATTTTTTCCTTGCCAATGAGGGACACACTGGGCCACTGGTTGCTATAACAACCAGGGATTCAAGTCTTACCTGATATTGGCTAAGAGCACCAACTCAGGTCTCTCAATTCAGGAAACTTAAGCAGAAAATATCGTCTGTCTGGTTTGTCACACCCTACTCACTTTCCTACTTACTAGGATTCCATGTATCTCTGCTCCATGCTATTCTGAATTTGTTTCATATTCTAGCAGTATGCCAGGCCACAATTCTTAAATAATATTGAAATGATACTTGATTACATCCCATATATGAGAGTTATGCTGATTCTGTGGTTATATCACTAAAATCATAGTAATGATAGTTATAAATAATTCATATTAGGAAAATGTACTTTCTCAAGTGGTTTAGAGAAATATTAATCTAATTATATGTGAGATTTAGTTTGATGACTTATGTAGAGTCACTATTTTATCCAGCCTAGGGAATGAGTTCCCTGAAATGGAGCATCATCTGAATAAGAGCTGAATGAAATTAACAGCACGTATTCCCCCAAGCAACTGTGTTCCACGTCTTTATATGTCAGTCATATCCTCTTTTCTTCACATCCTCTGAAGCAATCAGAGGCTTGCACCACACTTTTTCTGGCAACTCTTGACATTTTTGTCACTAGTCTCCTTTGATGTTTATAACGTCCTTTGTAAAGAAAATTTTTTCACTAGTATCTTAGTGACTACTGATTGCCATAATTTGCTTATTTGGTTATCTTAAATGTGTTTCTCTCCCTGCCACATCAGTAAAATGTTAGACTTCCATATCCTATACGACTTGCCTACCTTTGATTAGCCAGAAATGACAGGTCAAAACCAGTCATAATAACCTGAATTACTGGCGAACAACATTCAGGACAGCAATTACAAAAATGTGGCAGTTATAACTAAGAGTCCTCTGATCATTTTTTCTTTTTTCTACAATAACAAAAATGTTGGCTGAATCTGTCTTTATTCATCAAAGACTAAATTTTTTAGAGTCTCTTGCAGCTAGGAATGGCCATTTGCCTAGGCTTTCTAAAAAAAAATGGGATGTGAGAGGAAGCAACTTCTAGTCATTCTCTTAAATAGAGGTGCTCATGGCCACACCCTTTCTGTTCTCCTTGTCCATGTTAGCTGGAGTTATGGCAGGGGTCAGAGGCGTCTCCATGGAGTACATGATGGACATAGTGGAACACATCTATTTCGGGTGGCTGAGCAACAACATGGAAGGAACATGGGTCTCTACCAATCAGACCTAGATGCTTGCAGTCAGCCTAGATGCTTAAGTGAGATTTTTAAAAATATATGTTATACATTACCATTTATTATTACTTAAACAAGCTTCTAACTAATAATATAAATTGAAAAGATGCACACAATATACCAAAGTGCTTTTTATTGGTTGAGATCATGTAACAGCTTATATTCAACTGAACTGATTGAGTAGGAGAACAAATTTAGTTATATTAACTCTGTCATCCAGTATTGCAATTAATGTTTCTATGTGTAAAATGTTCCTGTATCAAATACCTATACTTCTTAGCAAATATGGATTTATCTCTTTATCAGTGGGAGGTAAATAAATTTGACCTGTGCTTGATCCTTGGAAAAAGAATATACATCAATTCTGGCTTTAACATATTAAATTACGTAGAGAGTCAATTCTTCATCCCTAATTCCAGAAAGAATGAAGGGATGGAGCCAAAGCAAAAACAACACCCAGTTGTGAATGGGACTGGTGATAGAAGCAAAGTCTGATGCAGTAAAGAGCAATATTGCATAGGAACCTGGAATGTTAGGTCTATAAATCAAGGCAAATTGAAAGTGCTCAAACAGGAGATGGCAAGAGTGAACATCAACATTCTAGGAATCAGCAAACTAAGACAGACTGGAATGGCTGAATTTAACTCAGAGGACCATTATATCTACTACTGTGGACAAGAATCTCTTAGAAGAAATGGAGTAGCCATCATGGTCAACAAAAGAGTCCAAAATGCAGTACTTGGATGCAATCTCAAAAATGACAGAATGATCTCTATTCGTTTCCAAGGCAAACCATTCAATATCACGGCAATCCAAGTCTATGCCCCGACCAGTAAAGCTAAAGAAGCTGAAGTTGAGCGGTTCTATGAAGATCTACGTGACCTTCTAGAACTAACAACCAAAAAAGATGTCCTTTTCATTATAGGGGACTGAACTGCAAAAGTAGAAAGTCAAGAAACACCTGGAGTAACAGGCAAATTTGGCCTTGAAGTACAGAATGAAGCAGGGCAAAGGCTAATAGAGTTCTGCCAAAAGAACGCACTGGTCATAGCAAACACCCTCTTCCAGCAACACAAAAGAAGACTCTACACATGGACATCACCAGATGGTCGACACTGAAATTAGATTGATTATATTCTTTGCAGGCCAAGATCGAGAAGCTCTATACAGTCAGCAATTCTTAGGTAGATGATAAGAAGTCCAGGGTCCCCGAGGAGGAGAAAGGGGACTGGGGTTCTCAAGGAGGAGAAAAGGACAAATTATTTTTTGTACATTCCTTAGTCTTAGTCACATAAAATGTTTTTTTTTTTCTTTAAACCCAGAGCTATGATTACACAACAAAACAACTCAGCTTAAACTCTGTGCTAAGGATTATATAATAACAATGTATCCTGCTTGAGGACATGTTTCTCCTTCTTAAGAACCTTCTGCCTAATCCTGTCATCTTAAAATGTATATTGTAGGAGTGAGTCTGGTAAGATCTTTTTATTGTTAGTTCTAATCCTGTCATCTTAAAATGTAAATTGTGGGAGTGGGTCTGGTAAGAACTTTACAACCTTGAAACATTCTTTTGATTTTACTATAATAACCAATTGAAAAAGTATATAGCTCCCTTGCTAAGACTAGTGAGGGGGGTACTCTCCGCCTTCTGATGTCTATGTCAGAAGCTTTTTCTGTCCTTTTTCACCGCAATAAAACTTCTGTCACACAAGAACCCTGACTGGTCAAGCCTGGTCCCTGATCCTGAAGCTAAATTTCCTTCTTCGGAGATCACAAATCTGACATGGTTCACTCTAAGCTATCATTACAAAATATGCCTCAAAAATAACTCTAGAAGATGGCAGTAACCTAACATTAAAAGAAGGAGCTCCAGAGCAAAAGAGGCCTGTGTTTAAATTATGGCTATTTTAAGACATCAGCTGTCTCACACATTTCAACCAAATTAGAGGACCTCTACAAAGAGGAGCCAAAGAGAAAGGAGTTATCTCAAAAAGATTTGTAAATATGACTTGCCTAAATGGAGTCAATGTCATACAAATCCATGGAAGGCCCTAAAATCCTGGAAAAAGTTCTATTAGTACAAACATTTCAAGCTTGGTGAAAAGGACAGTGATGTACTTAGTCGCTCAGCTGTGTCTGACTCTTTGTGACCCCATGGACTGTGGCCCGCCAGGCTCCTCTGTCCATGGAATTCTCCAGACAAGAATACTGGAGTGGGTTGCCATTCCTTTCTCCATAGGACAGAGGAAGTACAAAATGAAAGGAGGCTGTGGGATCACCACCCTCTCGTAACCGAAATTCTACTGCCAATAAGCAGGTGGACAAACTACCCATCTGCAAACTTCTTTTCATAAAAAGAATGACTTAGAGGGTGAAACATAGAGCCAGGAGACTGGAATGAAGACCACAGAGAATTATTCACAACCTTTAACAAAGCAGTCAAGGAACTCCAGATTACAGAACTGCTTTGGACCAGTGATTCAGTTTGACTTTCCATTTCTCTTCTTTTGAGCCAGAATGTTTACAACTATCATCTGATACGCTTGTCTCATCAGATACATTGGGAATGTTGTGAACACACTACTTTTTACTTTAACATGTCCACGGAGGGAGGGCAGTATGTCCTAGGAGTTGTATTTATGGATTATAGAAGAAACCTCATCTGTACCTTCATTAAGAACATTTGGATGATGAAATGCTTGTACTTTAAGCTAAGGAGAGCACCAAAGAATTGATGCTTTTGAACCATGGTGTTGGAGAGTCCCTTGGACTGCAAGGAGATCAAACCAGTCCATCATAAAGGAAATCAGTCCTGAATATCCTTTGGAAGGACTGATGTTGAAACTGAAACTCCAATACTTTGGCCACCTGATGAGAAGAACTGACTCACTGGAAAAGACCCTGATGCTGGGAAGAGAAGGAAGAGAAGGGGATGACAGAGGATGAGATGGTTGGATGGCATTACCAACTTGATTGACATGAATTTGAGCAAGCTCTGGGAATTGGTGATGGACAGGGAAGCCTGGTGTGCTGCAGTTCATGGAGTCTCAAAGAGTCAGACACAACTGAACAACTGAACTGAACCGAACAACAAATGAGCTTGGAGGAGGTCCTCAGACTTCAGATAAGAACCAGGCTTTGTAAGACCCTGAACAGTAGACTGAGCTGGGCATGTACTTATGACCTATAAGACTGTGAGATAATAAATGGAAATTTAGCCACTAAGTTCATGGTAACATGTTGCACAGCAATATAAATCTAATACAAAAGTGAAAGTGTTAGTTGCTCAGTCGTGTCTGATTCTACTAATAAACTGTGTCACCCTCAGTAAAATTCTATAACAGACTCACTAAGCCTCAGTTAGTGAATCAGTAAAATAGGATAGTAATACCTCTTTTATAATACCTCATACTACAATGTATCAAATGAAATAATTCTCATTAAGCCAAAGTGAAATGTCAGGTACCTGGTAAGCAATTAACAATAGGTACACATCTTCCCTGGTGGCTCAGAGGGTAAAGCGTCTGCCTGCAATGTGGGAGACCTGGGTTCAATCCCTGGGTCAGGAAGATCCCCTGGAGAAGGAAATGGCAACCCACTCCAGTATTCTTGCCTGGAGAATCCCATGGATGGAGGAGCCTGGTGGGCTACAGTCCACAGGGTGGCAAAGAGTCGGACACGACTGAGTGACTTCACTACTTTCAGTTTCACACATCATTATGGGGCTTCCCAGATGGTGCTAGTAGTAAAGAACCTGCCTGCCAATGCTGGTTTGATCCCTGGGTCAGGAAGATCCCCTGGAGGAGGGCGTGATCAACCCACTCCAGTATTCTTGCCTGGAGAACCCCATGGACAGAAAAGCCTGGCAGGATACAGTCCATAGCGTCTCAGAGAGTTGGACACAACTGTAGTGACCGAGCATGCACGCATACATTATTTCCAAGAAAATCATTAAAAAAAAACCTTAATTTTTTTTTCTTGTAACTGACTATATTGACCTCTTTCAAAGGCTTAACCTAAGGTTACCTAAACTGCTCTGCTCACCTACTTATTCTCTACCTTGGGAAAGCATTGCTGTACATCATAGATCAAATTCAAATGTCTCTTTCTGCCAAAAGCTTTACTTGAGTCCTCTCAGCATTAATCAGTCCATCCTCTGAGCAACCACAGTCTTTGTTATTTGCAGTTGTATTCAAGGCATACTTTATTTTATCCTATATCTGGCTATCTGCATGTCTATATTCCCCTTAAATGGGAAGATGTTTGTAATCAGTTTTATTCTTCTTGGTATCTCTGTCTTGGACCTTTGGCCCCAGAATCTAACAAAGCCATCTGGTAGAGAGTACACACTTAAATTACGTAGTGAAATAAAATGAATCAAAGGAAGGAAATTCTATATCATGTATTCAGTTAAAAAAACACTTTGAATTTAACATAACAAAAATAGTGGTTTTCTATATACTTGTAATGGTTAAAAGTTGGACCTATGTAGGCAAAGCAAATAGAATAGGTCTGTGAATAATAAACTTATTTTCATGTTTCAAATATGAATCTACCTTTAATGTTGCTACTAGTAACTTCAAGCCATTTTTTATATAGAATGGAACATCCAGATATTTATAAAATCAAATGATTTTTTAGTAGATATGAATGAAATATTATCTGGATCAACTGAATTGTTTATATTTCCACTGATTTTATTCTTGTAAGAGATTGTACAACCCCTTAACCTTAGCCATTTAAGCCATATATACTTAAAATAGTAAACAGACACAAATTGCTGTTAGGTGATGCCTTCCTACTTCTCAGGGGTATTGAAGATGTTGAAGATGTGTTTTCAGCTTCTGGGAATGTGTGTGGAAATCTCTATGCTTTTAAAAAGCTGTGATTTAGAATGTTAGGTAGCATTTTTAAAGTTTTGTTACTGATGATTCAGCCTTCTTGAAAGGGAAAAAATGGATTCCATTTATGTTGATGGTACTCTGGACTGCACTTATTAAAAATCTCTGACTTGCCAAACTGAAAGTACTAAATATATTTTCATATCCAAGGCAAACAAACTATGTACAATCAGAAATACTGCATTCTACTTGAAATTATGGCACAAGCTTTAAAATATCAATGCTAATATTAATTTATTGGACTAAAGATATATATAGAGTAATTAAAATGAAATGATAACTAATTAGTGAAACAAAAGAGAGATTCTATTTTGATAACAAAGAGTTGTGTTTGATAAATGGTAAGTGGAATAATCAACTTGAGTTCTTCAAAAGAATGAAAGTAATCCAATAATAAAGCAATAAGTCAGGGGATGAAAATCATAAGAGGATACATTCAATACTGAAAATAATACTAAGCCTGTTATTGCCCTTATTACATCATTTAGGGGTTATAAAAATGCAACAAGATTCGTAGTTGCTTAAAGGTAACTCAACTTCTCTAAACCTCAGTTTCTTCATCCATGCTGCTGCTGCTGCTAAGTCGCTTGAGTCGTGTCTGACTCTGTGCGACGCCATTGACGGCAGCCTACCAGGCTCCCCTGTCCCTGGGATTCTCCAGGCAAGAACACTGGAGTGGGTTGCCATTTCCTTCTCCAATGCATAAAAGTGAAAGTGAAGTCGCTCAGTCGTCAGACTCTTCACGACCACATGGACTGTAGCCTATAAGGCTCCTCAATCCGTGGGATTTTCCAGGCAAGAATACTGGAGTGGGCTGCCATTTCCTTGTCCAGGGGATCTTCCCAACCCAGGGATCGAAGCTGGGTCTCCCGCATTACAGGCAGACGCTTTACGACTGAGCCACCAGGGAAACCCTAAAAGGTAAAATCTACTCCTTTAAAATATCCACATACACACAATTTTTAACAAGATGACTCTCCACTTAAGATTCTTAATTCAAGGAGTTAAATAGGAATGAGGCAGGCTTCAGCAATATGTGAACTGTGAACTTTCAGATGTTCAAGCTGGTTTTAGAAAAGGCAGAGGAACCAGAGATTAAATTGCCAACATTTGCTGGGTCATCAAAAAAGCAAGAGAGTTCCAAAAAAAAACATCTATTTCTGTTTTATTGACTATGTCAAAGCCTTTGACTGTGTGGATAACAATCAACTATGGAAAATTCTTCAAGAGATGGGAATACCAGACCACCTGACCTGCCTCTTGAGAAACCTATATGCAGATCAGGAAGCAACAGTTAGAACTGGACATGGAACAACATACTGGTTCCAAATTGGGATAGGAGTACATCAAGGCTGTATATTGTCACCTTTTTTATTTATCTTATATGCTGAGTACATCATGAGAAATGCTTGGCTTGAGGAAGCACAAGCTGGAATCAAGATTGCCGCAAGAAATATCAATAACCTCAGGTATGCAGATGACACCACCCTTACGGCAGAAAGTGAAGAAGAACTAAAGGGCCTCTTGATGAAAGTGCAAGAGGAGAGTGAAAAAGTTGGCTTAAAGCTTAACATTCAGAAAACTAAGATCATGGCATCTGGTCCCATCACTTCATGGCAAATAGATGGGGAAACAGTGGAAACAGTGGCTTACTTTATTTTTTGGGGCTCCAAAGTCACTGCAGATGGTGATTACAGCCATGAAATTAAAAGACGCTTACTCCTTGGAAGGAAAGTTATGACCAACCTAGATAGCATACTAAAAAGCAGAGACATTACTTTGTCAACAAAGGTCTGTCTAGTCAGGGCTATGGTTTTGCCAGTAGTCATGTATGGGTGTGAGAGTTGGACTATAAACAAAGCTGAGCACCGAAGAATTGATGCTTTTGAACTGTGGTGTTGGAGAACACTCTTGAGAGTCCCTTGGACTGCAAGGAGATCCAACCAATCCATCCTAAAGGAGATCAGTCCTGGGTGTTCATTGGAAGGACTGATGTTGAAGCTGAAACTCCAATATTTTGGCCACCTGATGTGAAGAGCTGACTCATTTAGAAAGACCCTGATGTTGGGAAAGATTGAAGGCAGGAGGAGAAGGGGATGACAGAGGATGAGGTGGTTGGATGGCATCACCAACTCAGTGGACATGAGTTTGAGTAAACTCTGGGAGTTGGTGATGGACAGGGAGGCCTGGCGTGCTGCGGTTCATGGGGTCGCAAAGAGTCGGACATGACTGTGCAACTGAACTGAACTGAATCCCTCACCCCTCTCCTGTCCCTTCTGGCTAGTATTTTTTCAAGTTCTGCTTCTCTGCCATTCTCTCTATTCTGTCCTTCTGAAACTTATAGTAGATTTGTGCTCAACATCTCATTTTGTCATCTGTGTGTCATAACCACTCTATTAATTATAAAATTTTATATCTCTGCACAGCATTCTGGCTAATTTTTGAAATGTTCTGAATTACTAATTTTCTCTTCCATTTCTTTAAAGCTATTTTATCTGTCCCTTGAGGTTTTCACCTCCTTTAATTGCAGTATTTTTATTATGTTTTAGAAGCTCATGTTAGTTATTTTAAAATTTAACATTTTTTATACTGTCTTGTTCTTTCTGATGACCCACTTATTTTATTTGTTAAATCTGTTCATTTAAAAACACTAATTTTAAACTCTCAATCTAACTATCTTATATTGTTGCAACTCTAGTTCTTTATTATGTTTATGTTTACCAATTACTCTATAGCAAATTTTCTTGATATGTTTTATAAAGTATAAGGCTTCCTGAACCACACGGATGGAGTAAATTTTGACCTCAACATGGGCTAGGCCCACATTCAGCAATTATTTCTCATATAGTCATTTTTCCCCCTTCCTAAGGATCTTTGCATCAGATGGCCAACATACTGGATCTTCAGCTTCAGTATTAACAGCAGGTGGAGAAGTGGGCAGCAGAGGATGAGATGGTTGGGCAGCATTACTGACTCAATGGACATGAGTTTGAACAAATTCTGGGAGATGATGAAGGACAGGGAAGCCTGGTGTGCTGCAGTCCATGGGGTCACAGAGGTCAGACATGACTTAGTGACTGAACAACATCCAGAATCTTGGAAAAAACAGGCAGCCTTCCTGTGCCATTAGGCAGATCACTTCTAGTTCAATCTTTCACCAAGTGGATATGTCACAGATTGGTTTCTCTGAAATACAGACTGAAAAAGAGTTTAGTCCTCAAGTCATTTGTTCGGGATGCTCTTGGGATTAACATCTCTGGAAGGAAATGGAAGGAAACAAGTATGGACAGTGGAGAAGTTGAGCTGTGATGCAGTTCTGTTAAATGCCTCTCCTGACCTGACGTGTGGTTTTGGAGTTGGAATGGCCCTTGATAGCTGTTTCTTCACCGAAGAAACAGGATCAGGCCCTTATATCCCTGCTGATTAGTCACTGGGAGCCCTGGAAAAGGGACACAGCTTTGGTGAAATAGCTCTCTTTAGCTGAGACAATTTCCAAAGGGTGGGGGTAGCAAAGGTCTCTCTGCCAGGCATTCCTAACAACTGGAACAATAAATCTTTTATTAAAAGGGGATCTAGAAGTATATCATTCTCCACACTACAGACATCAAAGGCCCCAATTCCCCTCTTCCAGTGGGTTCGAGACTTCATCTCCTATTCCTATTTGAGCATTAAATTTACGCTCTAATTTACTGACATCAAAATTACAAGCTCCCTTCCCACGGCATTCTACCTCCCACACCAGGACCAGGTGCATTAATAGTTCATGAGCTTCTAGTTCCTGTTTATAATTACTGGAGTCATCCAAACCAAGATATTTTTGGAAGTCCACTTACACTTGGACGGCAGGACTGTCCTAGGCAAAAGGGGAAGCATATTATTTATTTCAAGTATCTTTCTTTTTGTGATTTTTAACCATGAGGTCAATTTTTGGTTTTTATATTTCATCCTCAGCATTTCTATGGATATGTGGGAAGTTTTTCATGCTATCCTAGTTCATCAACTTGCAAGAAAAGATATGTAGATTTTCAACTTTTAAACTTAACCTGAATTGATCAGAACTGCATCAAATATAATATATGCACATACGGTTAAGTTTTATACCAAGTTAAAATCCAACACCATTTATAGAACAATTAACCACTTATCTACTGATTTAAAATGATACTTTATTATATTTGACTCCCAAACACACATAAACATGCATAAAGATATTCATACTTCTGTTCTTGTATTTTCTATTCATCCCTATTAATCTGCTTATCTATTTCTGTACCAATACCACATTGTTAAATATTGTAGATTTGTGGGTTTTTCTTTTTTAGTATACAAGATCCTCTATGGCCTCTTAACATAGGCTATTACCTAAAAGAAATACTAAAATCATCTTTAAAACTGCATAGAATTCTACTGGAAATTGGATTGGAGCCTATTATATTATTTGGAACCTCCGTATTTTTGGTAAGCTGTCTAATTATTTTATATTTAAGTTTTGTCCCTTATAGAGTTGATCATTGTAGATACAGAGAAAATCTTTTATTTTTTTCTATATATAATGCATAGTCATCTACTTCACTAGATATCCATTTTAGTATTTATACCTTGGGTATTTGGATCTAAGGTGAAGCTTTCTCTTTTTTTCCCCTTCCATACAAATATATCAATTTCTCAGTTTTGAATAGTGTAGCACATCATAACCATGCTGATAATAACCACAGGAAGTAATGCATGATTGTGGTTTCTTTAGTAGTCTAATTCTAAGCAAAATTCCACTGTGGTTTAGTTTACAGGAGAGTCCTCCTATATTGTCCTTTGTATAAAAACAAAGACCACCATAATGACCACCCAGAATTAAAGGACTTGTTGCTAAGAGGATATGGAGAGAGAAGAAAAAAACATTTGCTTAAACATATGCTCTTGTTTATATTATACTCTGAGGCAAATTTAAATTGAGATTTTAAAATAAAATGCAGCTTCTATTTGATATATTTCTAGAACATCTGCTGTGAGAGACAATGCTACAAATCAAAATGCACTCATCCAGGATCAGAAGAACTTTCAAATGACAATCTTCCAATAACTGAATTACTATCAAAATGAGTATGGGGACAGGAAAAAATTAATTATACGTGTAATAGTTGCATCTCCCCCACCACCAAAAACAGTAATTTGTTCATCACAGGTTACCCATTCTTCTGGAGTCTCGGTATTCTAGTTATCCTGAACATTTCTCAGTTCTCCCAAGACACCATGGCAACTCTTGGTTCTGGGGCATTTCACATTTTACTTTCCTTCCTGCCCTTCTCTTCCCCCATCCATCACATCTGTCCACCAATCAGGTATTAGTTTAGATGCCTTGTTGCCCAGGAAGGCTTCTCTGGTGAACTCTTTGGGGAGGGTCTCTGCCATTCTCTCTCATTTAAACCTGTACTTCTCCTCACACTTTTATTTTGTTTCTTATATTTTTTTTGTCCCTAAAAAATGTTGAATTTTGAGGAGATGGGGAATTCTTGTTTAGAATTGTATCTTCAACAGCCAACAAGGAGCTTGTATGTGCTGTTTGTGACCTGCAGTTCTTGTGTCTCCTGCGTTGACAGGAGCGCCTTTATCACTGAGCTACCTCAGAAGCCCCCAGCAAGGAGCTTGGAAACCTGTAAACGCTTATTAAATAATGATAAAATAAGTGAAAGGATATATGTGATTTCTAAAAAAAAAAAGAGCAATGTGGTAGTTTTGTCCTTCCCTGGTGTCTCAAATGGTAAAGAATCTGTCTGCAATGTGGGAGACTCGCGTTTGATCCCTGTGTCTGGAAGATGTCTTGGAGAAGGAACTGGCAACCCACTCCAGTATTCTTGCCTGGAGAATCCCATGGACAGAGGAGCCTAGCAGGCTAGAGTCCACTGGGTTGCAAAGAGTCAGACATGACTGAACAACTCACACACATTATGTGGTGTTTTTTTTTTTTTTTAAAGAGCAGTGTGGTTGTTTTGTACTATCTCAATTTAGTTAAGTTGAAATTGTGTCTCAGAATCCCCTTCCCTGGATAGCTCTTGGCTAAAGGAGGACTAAAGAGAAACTTGCACAAGGTTTAGAAATTACCCAGGGGTTATTGGGCTTTGAATGTCTGTGAGTTAGACATGTTGGACATGGTTACCAGCAGTGGTGGATCCTAATTTGTTCTCTCTCTCCTTGCTCTATATCCAGCTCGTCTTCCTCCCACACACTTAATTACTCATCATCTTCTTTCACAACTGTGTAAGATCTAATTCCTGTACTGGTCTCATTATTCCTTGATGCCCACTGAGTTTGCTTTTCCGATTGAAGCCCTAATTGATACAAAGAGTAATAAGCACTACTCTCTCTTTGAAGTTATTTCATACGTTGCTAAAAAAAAAAAAATTAAAAAAAAATGCTAGAGATCAAAATTCAGGTTAGTGATTTCCAAGGAGATTTTCACTGCAGAAATAAGAATGGAACCAATGTAGAAATTTAAAAAGACAGTCTAGCTTTATGAAAAGCTTATAAAAGTCATAAAGCCAACTAAATCAGGGTAAGCTAAATAATTTTTCTCTGGCTTTGGACATGCTTTCCAGACTTGTCAAGAGGCTGTTTGCAGTTGTGGGCAAACTTACCCATAACATAATCCCAAGTAAAAAATTGCTGTGATGAAGCTAGAGGATTTTTTAATATATACTGAAAAAAAAACTTAAGGAGAGTAGGTCCATATTGAGGTGAAAAATATTGTGGAAAATCAGAAATAAATATGGGATAAAGTTATGGAATTAATTTTGTGAATAAATTTAGTGTAAAAGTTGTGTACATCATCATTATTTCTATTTTTGTTAAATCCCTGTAACATGAACATCAAATAATTCCAGTTGTCTATGTTTATGGAAAGTTTGTCCTATACTCTAGCAACAGAACTACAATAAAACAATTCCAAAAAGAAATGAAATAATGGTGGTGTCAAAATTGCCATGGATACACAATAGTCAATATTATTAACTTGATATCTTTATCCCAATTTCTTAACATAGGTGAGAACAGTGGATGAAAGGAGAAAAAGTAAATGACAAAACCAAACAAATGAAACAAGAGACAATCTTGCTCACATTTTTCCTTCTATGATTTTTAACTACAATTATAATCATAACTGGGCTTCCCAGGTGGTGCTAGTGGTAAAGAACCCTGTCTGCCAATGCAGGAGACATAAGAGACATGGGTTTGATTCCTGGGTCAGGAAGATCCCCTGATAGAGGGCACGACAAGCCACTCCAGTATTCTTGCCTGGAGAATCCCATGGACAGGAGAGCCTGGCAGGCTACAGTCCATAGGATCACAAAGAGTTGGACAAGACTGAAGCAACTTAGCATGCGTGCGTGACCATAACTACCTTCTACTCAAAAATTTTTAATGAGTGTAAATGAAGTTCAGAGAATCACCATGGCATTCGAGTTTTTCTCTTTAATCAGATCTCACAATACCACTCTTGTTTCTCATAATCTTATCTGACACACATTTGGCCATGTAAGAACTGTCAAAATTCTACATTAACTGTTGAACTGTAACTATCTGGAGAGTCAGGTCTACACACTGACCAACTTTACCTCCTCCTTCAGAACCTAACATAGTGCCTAGCACATAAGAGGCATTTGAAAAGATTCATGAAATGAAAGTTATTTCAACTGCACTAAAAAAAAGAAAATCAGAAGTTTCAGGCATGAATATGACACAAACCAAGTTTTATGTCTTTTTGTAGTTGTGACTTTTATTTTTTATAAAAATATAAATATACTTTTCAAGATAACTTGAATGAGCTTCACCATTTCTTTTTCAAAGTTAATTTTAAGCATAAGAACCCAGGATCATACAAAAAATACTAATAATGCTTTCCTGCTGTTTTAATATTTAGAAGATGATAGGCATTTTGGGGGGCCAGTACAATTTACCCTTAATTTATCCATATCTGAGAAAGTTTACATCTGCTTTCTGGCCACCTTTGATATAAAATTCTCTGTTTTGCTAGCCTTAGAAATATACCATCTGTAATATGACTGACATACATTTTTTTGCAATCAAATTAATACAAATTTTGAAAGGTAAATATTGTTATGTTTGTATTATTATATTTAGGTCCACAGAATTAAGTCATTTAGAAACAATTATTCTTTATTGTTTATGTAATGAATGTGTTAGGAAACATAAGTCCATGAGGAAACATCAGTTTAATTCAACTTAGATTGGGAATATGAAAAAAAAAAAACAAAACTGACTTTGTGAAAAAGTAGGAAATACTTTTTAACAATGAAGAATGTCTACATTAACTTGCTAATATATAATACTGAACTAGTAATATGAATAATGGCATCTTAGCTCTGGTGAGAAACTACTGAAGCTTTCAGGATTAAAGGCATTGTTTTGACATCAGGAAAAAACTGTAAAAGAATAAAAAGTTGCCATAAATAAATTAGCAATGAGTTAAGTATTTTGAATAAATAAATATAAATTAAAATAACAAAAATTCTTACAGAAAACTTCCTGAAACACTGGTATCCTCATTGGTGAGAAATCCAATTGTTTGTAGTCATGAGAAATACAATTTTAAAATTACTTTTTACTGAATTTTGAATGTGAAATAGTTCACTGATTAACAATATATTTAAAAAACTGAGCTTTAAGTAGTCATCAAATAACTGATATTTTATTTCTAATTATAATATTGCTTTCTCTTTTAAAAATTCTGTCTAATGTCTTATATGTGTGTGCATGTGTGTGGTTAGTTGCTCAGTCGTGTCCAACTCTTTGCGAGCCCGTGGACTATAGTCTGCCAGGCTCCTCTGTCCATGGAATTTTTCAGGTAAGAATATCGGAGTGGGTTTCCATTTCCTCTCCCAGGGGATCTTCCTGACCCAGGGATGCAACCCTTGAAAAGAATACTGGAGTGGATGGCCATTTCCTTCTCTAGGGAATCTTTGCAACCCAAGGACTGAACCCATGTCTCTAGCATCTTCTGCATTGCAGGCAGATTTTTTACCACTGGGCCACCTAAAAAGTTTGAGCAAACTCTGGAAGATAGTGAAGGACAGGGAAGCTTGGCATGTTGTGGTTCATGAGGTCACAAGAATTGGACACAACTTAGTGACTGAACAACAACAAGAACAAATGTCTTATATAAAATGATGAAAGAGATTATAAAAACTGATTTATCATAACACAAGAAAAACCATCCAATGATGATTATGAGAAAAGAAAAACAGTATTGATTGTTAGGTGTGGTTTGTGTAACCATTGTCATTATTTTAAAGTTGATTAGAACTCAAAACACGGTGTGTGAATTCTTGAGGAGTTATCAGTATTAGCTGCCTGTGTGCATGCTAAGTCGCTTCATTCATGACCAAGTCTTTGCCACCCCATGGACTGTAGCCCTCCAGGCTCCTCTGTCCAAGGGATTCTCCAGGCAAGAATACTAGAGTGGGTTGCCATTACTTCCTCCAGGGGATCTTCACCATCCAGGGATCAAACCCATTTCTCCTGCACTGCAGGCAGATTCTCTATGCTGAGCCATCGGGAAAGCCCAATACTAGCTGCATGTACCCACAAATATTAAATACATTATTTTGTAAATATCTAAATCATTTTAGGACATCGTGAATCCTATGTAATGATAGCAATATCCATTCCCTTACGTCATCTACTGTTTGGCACGCGTCTTTCTTTTGAAATATTCTTGAACTTGATCAATCTAGATACTCTATACACAGCAGAGGCCAGCAAACACCCCTTGTAAATCGGCAGATAAGCATTTTAGGTTTTGCCGGCCATACAGTTCTGTGGCAGCTTCTCAACTCTGCCATCATAGCAGAAAGCAGCCATAAATAAGTATTCCAAAGACAAATGACTATGGCCATTTCAATAATTTTTTGAAAATATTGAGCAAACATAGAGCCAATAAAACTTTATTTATGGACATTGAAATTTGAATGTCACAATTTTCATGTGTCATAAAATATTACCCTTTTTTTTGATGTTTCTTAAAAGGAATTTTAAAGATGTAAAAACCATTCTTAGCTCCTGAGTATAGAGAAACAAGTGATGGACTGGATTTGGCCTGTGGGCCATAGTCTGCCAAGTCCTGTCACAGAGTACAGAGGAGTCTGTCAACTGAGTTTGCTTGTGGGGTAAAAATCTTAAGCTACCTGATGGTGGTTGAATGAAGAAAAATAATCACATGTTTTTATCCTTACTGAATAAACCATAATATTCTTTATATGAAGAAAAACAGATGCAGTGACACTGTGCAAAGGCAACTAGCCAAATATCTGAACCATATTTCCTTTAGAGAAAGAAAAAAAAAAATGAAAAACTTGGGGCACAGAAAATAAAAAAGTAAAATTAGTGAAGCCATACAGAAGAATCTAACATACTTGGTTTGCTAGTTCGAGAACTATTACGACTGATTCACAATAGGAACAATATTTTCTGTGTTAAAACTACCTAAACTGCAGAGCAGTGATACATGGGCCCCGTTGAAAATGAGGAGAGCTGGGACCTGGGGTCCTTCACTGCAATGCTTGCACCTGGACAAAAGTCTCCTCCAGCAACAAAATACAAAGACACTATGAGGCACTAAAAATAATTGCATGCATGTGCAATTGGGGCAAATTATGAAAAACAAGACACAAAAAGACCAAAAACCCAACTGCCACTTCTGAGGTGTTATGGGCAAAAGCAAGGTCCTGCCATGATCCCTGCACAGAGCACCACCCAGAGGGTGGGCAGACCACTCAGGCCACCCTTCCTGCCTGTCCCCTGGCCCCGCCCCTGTCTTCACCCCATTTAATGGACTAACTCGCCCTCCCTCGGGGCACTAGCACAGACACCTGTTATTTGTTTTTATTCCCTAATGCTGTAGCATGAGTCCCAGTAAAGCCTTCCCTGGATTTCTTGTCTGGCTTCTTATCGATTTCTGTGGATTAAGGAATCCAACAGCCTGGTCTTTAACAAAAAGATAAAATAATTGATGGACAACAAGGGGTCTAATGGAAGACATGTTTTTCCCTTCATTTCACAAACTTGGGTAACTGGTGTTTTCTTTAATGTGGAAAGACTGGAGTCCTCACAATACAGCTCTCTGATATCTCTAATAAGAGAGGCCACAAGCAGCACCGGAAGGCTTCCCTAAAACGGACACTAGCCCTTTGTTCACAGAAGCACCAAAGGAAAGAAACGAGTCTGCTTGAGCCAGTCTTTTTTATTTATTCATGTAAGAGTACAAAAATACTTGCTAGTAAAATGAACCAAACGGATGTTTCTGCTGGCCATGGAGTTCTAATGAAAACCAATGCTTGTTGCACAAGAATTAGAAAGAGAGCCTTTGAGATACTCAAGCACTGACAAAGATCTATCTAGGATTTATCATTAATTGGGTTATGCTGGATTTCCACTTCTCACTTAGCTCAACTTCTACTTTCATTAACCACTTATCACCCTGAGGAGTAAAGGGTGACCTTAATAACTAAATGGCTGAATTTTCTACACAATCATCCAAGTATTTGTTCTACATGATCTATGATCCTTTCATTTCATTCTCAAAATATTCTGTCACAATATATAATTGAGAAAACATTGAAGAACAGTTGCAAAATCAATCAAATGAAATAGAAGTACTAAATTTTAACGTCTTACATTTTTAGCATTTTTATGTGTTTAGTATTTTTCACCGAGGATATTTGTTTCTTTTCTTTAGTTAGCTCTGACTCCAGAGGAGGCAATTTTGTATTTAGCCTGATGACTATGAGCTTCTGCAGTGGCTCAGAAGTAAAGAATCCACCTGCAATGCAGGAGACCCAGGAGACAGGGGTTTGATCCCTGGGTTGAGAAAATCCCCTGGAGGAGAAAATGGCAACCCACTCCAGTATGCAAGCCAGGAAAATCTCACGGACAGGGTATCCTAGTGAGCTGCAGTCCACGAGGTCACAAAGAGCTGGACACGACACAGTGTGCATACAACAACACAACTGTTGGTTCTACTCACCTCTTTCAAAGAGCTGACCAAATGTTACAGTTTGATCCTTCCATAAAACAATAAGGCAACAATAGTAGAGAAATAACACCACTGCTCACTTACCTAACTCTTTCTTCAGTCGGGGCTCTATCTCCACTAGTTACTGAAAGTGAAAGTGTTAGTCATTTACTCATGTCCGACTCTTCATGACCCCATGGTGTGTAGCCCACCAGGCTCCTCTGTCCATGGAATTCTCTAGGCAAAAAATAATGGTGTGGATAGCCATTCCCTTCTCCAGGGGATCCTCCTGACCCAGGGATTGAACCCATGTCTCCTGCATTGCAGGCAGATTTTTTTCCTGTCTGAGGTGGGCACCAGGGAAGTCTCATTTGGTTATTATTGACCTAGAAAACCTTAGACTGCCCGGACCTCTAAGACCAAGATTCTTATAACCTCTTGACCATCTATGACTTAAAAATGAAAAGCTGGCTCCACACAGGAGTGGGTAAAAGGAAAGAGAATTGCCACCACTCCTACACCACCTTTGGCAATCTGCATACATACAGCTTTTCTTGAACATACCAGAGAGTTGAATTCAACAAGAGGAAACCTAAGGAAAGGCAGATATCTCCACAGACAGAATACATGCACTTCCTTACCCACAGTGGAGTAGAGCTAAGTGAACATCTAGAAGAATTCAGCTAAAATTTTTAACAAATTGCTGAATGCTGACTGTGGGATAGCAGGATAATATAGAAGATGACGAGAACCACAAACACAAGAGAAATTCACAAAACACTTGGGCTCTTCTTGCAAAAAAGACCAGTGAGAGTGATGAGAAAGTACATGTGAGTTGCAGAACAACCACTTTCAGAAAAGGCATAACACCCGATCATATCATTCCTTTTATTTCCTTTGGGCGGGGTGGTTGGGAAGCCTGAAAATGGTGGCGAAATGGGAACAAACACTATCACCATAGGAACATCTCAAAAACTCATTGTAACTAGAAGAAGAAAACTAAGAAAAACTCCACTCTGCCTCTGGGGCAGGAGGGAGGTATAGGATACATATATGGTCCAGACCTGAATCTGGTATTAGAAGGTATTAGAAGCAGAAGGTAATAAAGCAGAAGTAGATATTTTTCTGGAATTCTCTTGCTTTTTTGATTATCCAATGGATGTTGGCAATTTGATCTCTGGTTCCTCTGCCTTTTCTAAATCCAACTTGAACATCTGGAAGTTCATGGTTCATGTACTGTTGACCTGGCTTGGAGAATTTTGAGCATTACTTTGCTAGTGTGTGAGATGAGTGCAATTGTGAAGTAGTTTGAACATTCTTTGGCATTGCCTTTCTTTGGGATTGGAATGAAAACTAACATTTTCCAGTCCTGTGGTAATTAGAAGATATTAGATCTGATAGAGTGCCTGAAGAACTATGGATGGAAGTTTGTGAGATTGTACAGGAAGCAGTGATCAAGAACATCCCCAAGAAAAAGAAGTACAAACAGGAAAAATGGTTGTCTGAGGAGGCCATTAAAAATAGCTGTGAAAAGAAGAGAAGCAAAAGGCAAAGGAGAAAAGGAAAGATATACCCAATTTGAAGGCAGAGGTCCAAGACTAGCAAGGAGATATAAGAAAGCCTTCCTCAGTGATAAGTACAAATAGAGGAAAACAATAGAATGGGAAAGACCAGAGATTTCTTCAAGAAAATTAGAGATACCAAGAGAACATTTCATGCAAAGATGGGCACAATAAAGGACAGAAACGGTATGGACCTAACAGAAGCAGAAGATGTTAAGAAGAGGTGGCAAGAATACACTGAAGAACTGTACAAAAAAGATCTTCATGACCCAGATAATCATGATGGTGTGATCACTCACCTAGAGCCAGACATCCTGGAATGTGAAGTCAAGTGGGCCTTAGGAAGCATCACTACAAACAAAGCTTGTGGAGGTGATGGAATTCCAGTTGAGTTACTTTAAATCCTAAAAGATTATGCTGTGAAAGTGCTGCACTCAATATGCCAGCAAATTTGGAAAACTCAGCAGTGGCCACAAACCTGGAAAAGGTCAGTTTTCATTCCAGTCCCAAAGAAAGGCAATCCCAAAGAATGTTCAAACTGCCGCACAATTGCACTCATCTCACATGCTAGTAAAGTAGTGCTCAAAATTCTCCAAGCCAGGCATCAACAGTCTGTGAACCATGAACTTCCAGATTTTCAAGCTGGATTGAGAAAAGACAGAGGAACCAGAGATCAAATTGCCAACATCCGCTGGATCATCGAAAAAGCAAGAGAGTTTCAGAAAAACATCTACTTCTGCTTTATTGACTATGCCAAAGCTTTTGACTGTGTGGGTCAAAATAAACTGTGAAAAACTCTTCAAGAGATGGGAATACCAGGCCACCTTACCTGTCTCCTGAGAAATCTGTATGCAGGTCGAGAAGCAACAGTTAGAACTGGACATGGAACAACAGACTGGTTCCAAATAGGAAAAGGAGTACATCAAGGCTGTATATTGTCACCCTGTTCATTTAACTTATATGCAGAGTACATCATGTGAGATGCCAGGCTGGATGAAGCACAAACTGGAATCAAGATTGCCGGGAGAAATATCAACAACCTCAGATACACAGATGACACCACCCTTATGGCAGAAAGCCAAGAGGAGCTAAAGAGCCTCTTGATGAAAGTGAAAGATGAGAGTGAAGAAGTTGTCTTAAAACTCAACGTTCAAAAAACTAAGATCATGGCATCTGGTCCTATCACTTCATGGCATATATATGGGGAAACAGTGGAAACAGTGAGAGACTTTATTAATTGGGGCTCTAAAATCGGCAACCATGAAACTAAAAGACACCTGCTCCTTGGAAGAAAAGCTCTGACCAACCTAGACAGCATATTAAAAAGCAGAGATGTTACTTTGTCGACAAAGATCTGTCTAGTCAAAGCTATGATTTTACCAGTAGTCATGTGTGGATGTGAGAGTTGGACTATAAAGAAAGCTGTGCACGGAAGAATTGATGCTTTTGAACTATGGTGTTGGAGAAGACTCTTGAGAGTCCCCTGGACTGCAAGGAGATCCAACCAGTCAATCCTAAAGGAAATCAGTCCTGAATACTCTTTGGAAGGACTGATGCTGAAGCTGAAACTCCAATACTTTGGCCACTTGATGCAAAGAACCAACTCATTGGAAAAGACCCTGATGCTGGGAAAGATTGAGGGCAGGAAGAGAAGGGGACGACAGAGGATGAGATGGTTGGATGGCATCACCGACCTGATGGACATGAGTTTGAGCATGCTCCAGGAGTTGGTGATGGACAGAGAAGCCTGGTGTGCTGCAGTCCATGGGGTCACAGAGTCAGACATGACTGAGCAACTGAACTGAACTGAACTAAATCTGGGGTCTGAGAATGCCCTATTTCAACACCCATTGACAAAATGCTTACCTAAGCCTAGGTCTAAAGAAAAAATGCCCCCTTCCCTCACCCCGAGCAGGATGGCAAGCATTGCCTATAGTCATCTTCTTACCCTTGGGAGAGGGACAGGAAGCTGTAGGAAGACCACCTAAGGCACTGTTGAAAGGGAAGACCTAAAGTTCATGGTGGAGCCACCTAAAATAGGTATATTAGAACAGAGAAAAAGAAAGGAGAAAGAAGAAGAAGATCAAAATCCCTAAGCATTAATCTCAGAGACAGAAAAGCAATAAAAAATAAATGAAGAAAAATACAGTGAAGGGAATAAAAAAGCTAAAAGCAATAGAGAGAACCTTAGGGAAACATTTGGATTTTTGATAATAATAATAATGTCATTTGGTGATACTGGCTTTGAGAAAGAGAGAGATAGCATAATCAGTTTGAAGAATGAACACTACTTCAGATTATACAGACTTTAAAAAGGTCATAAAAGAATTTTACAAAGATTATGCAAGAAAATTGGAGAATCTGTGAAGATTTAAAATTCCTAGAAAAGCATAACCAACTACATTGAAATAAGCAGAAAACAATTTCATTGAATCAATAAACAAAAATCTTTTTTACAACAAAACTCTGCTTCATAGTTTCATGAATAAGTTTCACTATTCATTTGAGGCAGAAACAATGTCAAGCTCATAAATACTTATTCTGAATACTTAAAAAAGAAAATACATCCAAACTGTATCATGGGGCTAAGATAATCTTCATGCCAAAATATGAAGAAAAAAAAAACATTATAGGCAGAGAAAATTACGGCTCATCTCATTGATGTGTATAGCTACAAAATTTATGTTCAAAATATTGTCAAATGAATTGTAGTCATATATATATAACAGAATAATATGTCATTATCTGGTTAGGCTTATTGATACCAGAAAATCAGTTTAGGTAATTCAACACATTAAGCAGAATAAAATAGGGAAAATAAAGCTATTCTCTCAGATAATATCTAGAACAAAGCATCTGTAAATCTGTGATTTTAAAAATCCCAGCAAAATTAAGATTAGAGGGGACTAGTCTCAATTTGATAAAGAAAATCAACAACAAAAAAAATCTAAGCAAACCTCATATTTAGTGGTAAGTTTTTGGAAAGAATATAGATGTCTACTATGAGCACTTCTATTCAAATTGTAGTGGAAAGCCTCATCGATGAGATTTTTTAAACAGGGAAAAAGAAAAAAAAGCAACGTATATGAGTTTTAGAAGAAAAATAATAGCTTATTTGTATATAACTGTGTATATAGAAAATGCAAAAGATCTTTTTTAGAGTACATAAATGAGTTTAACCATTTGGCTTGATAGAAAGTTAATATTTTTTAAAAAAACAACCATATTTGTATTTACCAGCCATAAGGAGTAAAGAAAAGGACATTTTCAAGTTACCATTTATAATGGGGACATCAAACACTTAGAAATAAATCTAATAAAATTTTTGTAAATGTTATCTTGAAAAATTAAGTACTTTTGAATAGAAGGAAATATATCCATGAACTGAGAAGGTCATGCTTTACCAGCTCTCAATTTTCTCAAAATTGTTTTAGGAGTCAATAAAATTCAGAATTCATCCAATTTTTTGTGCAAATTGACAAAATGTCTGTAAAACAGTTATGGATGTGTAAAGTTCAAATAGCTTATTTTATAAACAAAAATCTCCTCTAAGTGGTTGCGAAACTTAAATATGAAAGGCAAAACAACAGGACAAAGTATCTGCATGCTATCAGGACAGGGAAACATTTCTGGAACATGGCGGGCAAAAGACGCTAACCATAAGAAAGAGACTAATGAACAGGAGTACATTTATCTGGGGACCTTCCATTTATCCAACACACCATTCAGTGAATGCAAATGCAATCTACACAGCACAGATGACATGTGCAACCCATGTGGATCAGCTTCTCTAGCGTACCAAAAATCCAGTGAATTAAAACAACAGAAACATATTCTGTCCAAGTTCTGGATGATTATGGTCTGAGATCAGCATCGGTGGGTCAAAATCAAATTGTCAGCAGACCCTTGAGGGAGAATCAGGTTCTTGCTTCTTCCAGCTCCTGAGGTCACATCAAGGAGGCTCTAACACCTTGTCGCCTTATCCTCTATGTCTGTGCCAGGTCCCCCTCTGCCTTCCTCTTAAAATGATACATATGACTGCATTCATAGTCCACCCAGGTCATTTGGAGAAATCTCTTTATCCCAGCATCCTTAATTTAATCATATCTGCAAAATTTTTATCATACAAGCTTAGGGATTTCTGCCTACTGCACAATGTAACCAACAGAGGACTTAGATCAAAACAAGATAAAGAACTCTGACAAATTAACAATAGAAAGACAACTCAATAAAATCTGAAACACACAACTTCACAAAAGAAGATATCCAAATGACCAATGAAGATTTTTAAAAAATAGTCAACTCTATTAGACTTTGCAGGGAAATGCAATTCAGTAGAATAGCTAAAAAAGAGACTGACAGGTCTCAAAGTTTGCTGAGACTCTTGAGCAACTGTAAGCCTCACACATTCCTGATGGGAGTATAAACTGTTAAAACTACTATGGAGAACTGCTAATATATTTCTCCTACATGAGAAGTTAACAACAGATTCAATGTCTGGTGAGAATTTGCTTTCTGGTTCATTGATGACTGTCCTCACATGGTAGAAGGTAGAAAGGAGTTCTCTGGTCTCTTAGATAAGGGCACGAATCTCTTTGATGAGGTCTCTGTCCTCAGGACCTAATCACCTCCCAAAGGCCCTACCTGACCTTCAAATACCATCACATTGAGGGTTAGGTTTCAACATACAAACTGAGAGGGGAATGAGCATTCAGTCTATAACAGACATATTAAATTAATATGTAGAAACAATAACAGTAATTACACTGTAAATAGGATCTTTCAAGTATGGAAATAATTGCAAACACCAGAAATGTAGGCTGAACTTAAACCAATCTGATTATGCATTATAAGAATAGAACACCATTTCCTTTCAAAAGAAGATTTCATATTTATCAAAAAGAATATAACTCAAATTAGCATGTTTGCACACCTCTACAATTTTTCATTTCTTCATTTATAACATTAATTTTTAAAAACTTAAATATAACAGCATCAAAACATGTATATTATCAAGTGTGAAACAGACCACCAGCCCAGGTTGGATGCATGAGACAAGTGCTCGGGGCTGGTGCACTGGGAGGACCCAGAGGGATGGGATGGGGAGGGAGGTGGGAGCGGGGATCAGGATGGGGAACACATGTAAATCCAAGGCAGATTCATGTCAATGTATGCCAAAAACCACTACAATATTGTAAAGTAATTAGCCTCCAACTAACAAAAATAATTGGGAAAAAAAAACTTAAACATAATAAAAAATGGACTTTTTCCCTCTTTTAAATTAAGTATACCTAACTCTTTTTCATTTAAAATCTTTATTCCAGAGTGATAGCAAAGAGGTAAAACTACAGGGAAACATACTAGTGCACATACATTTGGAAATAATTTTGGAAGACAGCCTATGTATGTGCTTATAACTAAAACAATCTTTGATACAGAAGGTTTCTTTGAATTGAATATTAATGCAAAGGGTTTGGAATGTTTCAACATTTCTTCTGTATAAATAATAGTTAAGGACATTATACTTGGTTTGCTTCCTGAAAAGTTAACCAGACTCATACATATATTATTATACTCAGGATATTAAGCATTTGTTGAAAATGCCCTTAGCCCTAAAATTCAAACCTGTTATCATGTGATGATATGTATATGAACTTAAGAATACATATTCTCTCTACCATGAAGCTCTCCCAAATTTCCTTGGCTGGAATTAATTGTTCTACTCTCTTTGTACTGTAATTTACTCAAAAATCTATTATAGAAACTAGAATTGTATTCTCCCCACATTTTTATATTGAAGTCTTAAACCCCAGAATGTGATTGGATTTGGAAACTGGGCTTTTAAAGAGGAAACTGAGGTAAAATGAGGGACTGGTGTCCTTAAAAAGAGAGGCAATTTTGACACAGAAATACACAGAAGGATGATCACATGAAGACACGAGAAGAAGGCCATCTACAAGCCAAGCTCAAGAGGGGCCTTGGAAGAAATCAACCCTGCTGACACCTTGATCTTGAACTTCTCGCTTCCAGACTGTGAAAAAAGGCATTTGTATTGTTTGAAGCCAGCCAGTGTATGGTCCTTTGTGTTGGCAGCCTTTGCAAACTAATAGAGTACATTTGCAAACTAAAAGAGTACAACTGTACTCTTTAGCTAGAGATAATTGTACATGGGAATATTTCAGACATCTGAGAGCCCAGATCTCATCCTTTCCTTTTTGTTCTACTTCCTCTTTCTGTCTTCCCTTTATCTTCGTATGCTTCCTTCCCTTCTTCTTCTTCTTCTACTCCTCTAGCAGTCCATGTTTGTCAGTTAAGCTTTTAATAAATGGTGAGCAGCAACTCTGATATTTAGTGCAGGCAGAGTAGAAAAAAATCACGGACTATTTTAGAAAACAATGAAAGTAATAACATTAATCTGAAATTTTCAATGAATACATTTTAAAAGATAAAGAAAATTAGAAAGATAGTATCTCTTTTTTTAAACAAAGCTCCTCACTCCCTGCAACTTTCACTGCTCTGCAGGCATGCCACTTGATAGGCTTTGTGTTTGGAAATTGATTATGCTGACTGGAACCCAAGCTCTCCTTTCCCTCCTTCCTCCTTTATCAAGCCTCTATCATAAACTGACTAGAAAAGGTGAACCAAACTCCTGAACCTCTGAATATGATATGAACTTGCAACATTCTGTATGACTTTGTCTTTCTTTCAGCAGAGCCTCACATAATCCAAGGCACATTTTGTTTCTGATGTCTTCACAATATGATCAAACCGTGATATTGCAAAAGTAACTCACACAGGGGCTAAGGCTTTCAGCACAACTTAAATCAAACACAAAGTCTGTCCTGTAAATAATACTAATTACTCTAAGCCCATAAGATAAAGAAAAAAATAATATAATTAATGACCACTGTGTCTTCCCATCTGATAGACAAGTGTAGTTTCACTGATTTTGAAAAATTGTGGCTGAGTTCCAAGACCATAAAACCACAGGTGGATTCCTATTGTATAAGATTTATGGTTCTTATTGATGGATTTCATTGTGATCATTCATGCAATGATCTTGATAACAGCATTATTCCATATGTAAACTCAGCAGTTACATTAAAGTGTATTAGAATGTTATAAAGTCTAACAGTAACTTGAGAACTAAGAGTAGAAGCCTCTTCCCATTTAAGTATGCAAATCACTAACAATGATCTAGATATGTCAAGTATATTATGAATACTTTAAAGAGACACCCTCTAATTTTTAAAAATATTACCACTTTCAACTGTAATTCTATAAGGGTGTCAGAGAGATTTTCATTATAATTCTGTTTTATACAGTCTAAATGATTTATCATGCACTTGTATAATCTATTCTTACAGTATTAAAAATTTTACATTAGAAAAACTAAGTGCTGACATGTGCCATACTTTTAAACATATTTTATAGCATAAATGATAATTTAAAATGAGAGATTTATCTTCCTAAGTTTTACTTTAGTAATTGCTAAGATTACTAATTGTTTACCAAGTTAAATAAGCAGGGCAACAATATACAGACTTATCATACTCCCTTCCCAGTGTGG
The DNA here is from genome assembly GCF_910594005.1 of Cervus elaphus. Taxonomy (NCBI): domain Eukaryota; kingdom Metazoa; phylum Chordata; class Mammalia; order Artiodactyla; family Cervidae; genus Cervus; species Cervus elaphus. The sequence goes on from NC_057820.1 coordinate 21,025,933, forward strand.
AAACAGTTCATTGTTACATGTCCGTTTCTTAACTGTTGCTTCTTGACTTGCAAACAGATTTCTCGGGAGGCAGGTATGGTGGTCTCATATTCCCAGGTCCTTCAGAATTTTCCACAGTTTGTTGTGATCCACACAGTCTAAGGCTTTAATATAGTCTATGATGCAGAAGTAGGTGTTTTTCTGGAATTTCCTTGCTTTCTCTATGATCCAGTGGAAATTTGATCTATGATTCCAGTGGAAATTTGACCTCTGGTTCCTCTGCCTTTTCTAAATCCAGTTCGTACATCTGGAAGTTCTTGGTTCAGATACTGTTGAAGCCTAGCTTGAAGGATTTTGAGCAAACTACTATGGATACCTATTAATATTTTCTACTAAATGTGGACCTAAAAACAACCTATGGCCCAGCAATTTTACTGACATTTCATAAATATGTGTATCAATTCAGCTGACTGTATAGAGCTTCTCCATCTTTGGCTGCAAAGAATATAATCAATCTGTTTTTGGTATTGACCATCTGGTGATGTCAATGTGTAGAGGCATGTCTTCTGTTGTTGGAAGAGGGTGTTTGCTATGACAGTGCGTTCTCTTGGAAAAACTCTATTAGCCTTTGCCCTACTTCATTTGGTACTCCAAGGCCAAACTTGCCTCTTACTCCAGGTATCTCTTGACTTCCTACTTTGCATTCCAGTCCCTATGATGAACAGGACATCTTTTTTTTTTTTTTTTCAGTGTTAGTTCTAGAAGATCTTGTAGGTCATCACAGAACTGTTCAGCTTCTTCAGCATTAATGGTTGGGGCACAGACTTGGGTTACTGTGATATTGAATGGTTTGCCTTGGCAACAATGTGTATACACACACATATGTATAGGTACATACACGCATGTTTCCCATAGTAATGTTTGCACAAGTCCCCCAGAATTATTTGTTATAGCCCAAACCAGAGACACCTCAAATGCCTGGTGTTTGTTCCCTCTATCTTCCTAATAAACCCAATCCTTCTCTTCCAAAGCTCTGCTCAGTTTTAAATCATATTTCATAAGAACTATGTCATCTCTCATATACGTCACATCAAACTCACTGAAATGAAGGAGTCCCCTTATTCATATCAGAAAGCATTTTAATTAATTAGGTAAAATGTGTGTCAGAATGGAACAGGCACACATGTACACAGAAACAAAATCATCACTAGTTGGTTAATACTGCCTCTTCCTATCCCAAGACAAACTACATGGCTGAAACCTGTGGAAATATGGAAAGCGCCATTACAAGAATGAAGCAATTAGACATGGAAAAAGGGAAAGAGAAAGAACATGATAGATATCAATCTTTGTTTGTGATATTTAAGAAATCCAGACAAGTGCCTGTTAAATCCTAGCAACTCTACTCGATGTGATAAATCATTTCATTGATGTGATAAGTGTGTACCTACTAACTGCTGGGTACTAAAGAACAGCTCCCTTAAACCACTGATGATCCCACTGAGCAGATTAGGAAGCCCTCTGCTGACAACTGCATAGCTCTGAAGGCATACCACGGTGCTCAAGGTTAAGTTACAACAGTCTTGGCACTCTCCTTTTTTTTTAAGTGACTGCTCCTTGTCAAAGTAATTTGATTAGTACTGAAACTAGACTGTTTGTAACTATTGCCTTGCTTGAGGGAAACAGGTCTGGATGCTTGGGGTATTGTCCATAGACATGCTGATGTCATGGCATCTGGAGTGGAAAGAGAAAATGGACTCATCTCATCTGTAGGCCAGCTGGGCTCTACATACAAGGTTGCCATTTGGTTGCTCATGGATTCATTTCATTAGGGCTTTCTAGTTCCACTATGCTCTTCCTTTAAAAAATTAAAATAAAGAAAGCTTGGACCCAGGAATATTTATTGTTTGTGCATATAGCCATTACTGTTCTTTTTCCCCCCACTTTTGCAAAATGGGGAATTCTAGCTATATTGGAAATTAGAAATATTAGCTATATTGACTGAAGAAGGCAATGGCAACTCACTCCAGTACTCTTGTCTGGGAAATCCCATGGACTTAGGAGCTTGGTAGGTTAAATAAAGTCCATGGGGTTGTGAAGAGTTGGACCTGACTGAGCGACTTCACTTTCACTTTCATGCACTGGAGAAGGAAATGGCAACCCCCTACCCCAGTATTCTTGCCTGGAGAATCCCAGGGACAGAGGAGCCTGGTCAGTTGCCGTCTATATGGTGGCACAGAGTCAGACACAACTGACATGACTTAGCAGCAGCAGCAGCTATATTGACAATCTCAAAGCTCATTAATTTTAATATTGTTTTGTTCTTTTGAAGCAATAAACAATGAGACCACCAAATGAGTCTGCATTATTTGTGATTTTAATTATTATGTAGAAACATGTTCAGTGTGAAGGCTGTTGAATGTGCTAACTTGGGAGGAGCACATACCTTTAACAGAGACATTAATATTTGCTTTCCATAGCGTGTGTGCTAAGTTGCTCAGTCATGTCTGGCCTTTGTGACCCCATGGACTGTACCCTGCCAGGGTCCTCTGTACATGGGATTGCCTAGACAAGAATATTGCAGTGGGTTGTCTTTTCATTCTCCAGGGAATCTTCCTGAGCCAGGAATGAACCCATGGTTTCCTGCGTCAGCAGGCACATTCTTTACCACTGAGCCACATGGCATTTAGCAATTTTCTAAGTTCTTTCATTTGGAGCCTATGCCAGATTCAATGAATCTGCACACCAACATTATTTACAGATAAAAAATTCCAACTAAAAGATGGTTCCAACATGAAAAGTTTTCTTCAAAAATAAGAGATTTTGAGCAACAAACCTAGCTGGAACTCAAGATCTTGTTCAAAATACTTTTTTCTCTGGTCTCAATTTTTATTTTTATTATATATTAATACTTTTAATGTGCTAAATTGCATTCTTTAGATCTTATTTATATAAACAACTCATTAGGATAATAAACATCACCTTAGACTCACTCAATGATTCAATTTATTAATTGCATATGTTCTGTGTTATTTTTGGTTCCTCTTATTCTAACAGGCAAATTTGACCGTGGAGTACAAAATGAAGCAGGGCAAAGGCTAACAGAGTTTTGCCAAGAGAACACACTCGTCATAGCAAACACCCTCTTCCAAAAAAACACAAGAGAAGATTCTACACATGAACATAACCAGATGGTCAATACTGAAAACAGATTGATTATATTTGTTGCAGCTGAAGAAAGAGAAGTTCTATACAGTCAGCAAAAACAAGACCAGGAGCTGACTGTGGCTCAGATCATGAACTCCTTATTGCAAAATTTAGACTTAAATTGAAGAAAGTAGGGAAAACCAATAGACCATTCAGGTATGACCTAAATCAAATCCCTTATGATCATACAGTGGAAGTGGCAAATAGATTCAAGGAATTAGATCTGATAGATGGAGTGCCTGAGGAACTATGGACAGACATTCCTAACACTGTACAGGAGGCACTGATCAAAATTATCCCCAAGAAGAAATGCAAAAAGGCAAAGTGGTTGTCTGAGGAGGGCTTAAAAATAGCTGAGAAAAGAAGAGAAGCTAAAGGCAAAGGAGAAAAGGAAAGATATATTCATCTGAATGCAGAGTTCCAAAGAATAACAAAAGAGATAAAGTCTTCCTAAGTAATCAGTGCAAAAAAATAGAGGAAAACAACAGAATGGGAAAGACTGGAGATCTCTTCAAGAAAATTAGAATTACCAAAGGAACATTTCATGCAAAGATGGGCACAATAAAGGACAGAAATGGTATGGACCTAATAGAAGCAGAAGATATTAAGAAGATACACAGAAGAACCATACAAAATGATCTTAATGATCCAGATAACCACGGTGGTGTGATCACTCACCTAGAGCCAGACATCCTGGAATGTGAAGTCAAGTGGGCCTTAGGAAGCATCACTACAAACAAAGCTAGTCAAGGTGATGGAATTCCAGTTGAGCTATTTCAAATCCTAAAAGATGATGCTGTGAAAGTGTTGCATGCAATATGCCAGCAAACTTGGAAAACTCAGCAGTGGCCACAGGACTGGAAAAGGTCAGTTTTCCTTCCAATCCCAAAGAAAGGCAATGCCAAAGAATGTTCAAACTACTTCACAATTGCGCTCATCTCACACACTAGCAAAGTAATGCTCAAAATTCTCCAAGTCAGGCTTCAACAGTACATGAACCGAGAACTTCCAGATGTTCAAGCTGGATTTAGAAAAGGCAGAGGAACCAGAGATCAAATTGCAAACATTTGTTGGATCATCGAAAAAGCAAGAAAGTTCCAGAAAAACATCTACTTCTGCTTTATTGACTTTGCCCAAGCCTTTGACTTTGTGAATCACAACAAGCTATGGAAAACTCTTCAAGAGATGGGAATACCAGACCACCTCATCTGCCTCCTGGGAAACCTGTACACAGGTCAAGAAGCAATAGTTAGAATTGGACATGGAACAATGGACTGGTTCCAAATTGGGAAAGGAGTACATCAAGGCTGTTTATTGTCACCTTGCTTATTTACTTATATGCAGAGAACATCATGTGAAATGCCAGACTGGATGAAGCACAAGCTGGAATCAAGATTGTGGGGGAAAATATCAATAAGTTCGTGATGGACAGGGAAGCCTGGTGTGCTGCAATCTATGAGGTCACAAAGAGTCAGGCACGACTGAGTGAACAACAAATTCTATCCGTGAGAGCTCTTCCACTCAAAAACGACAACCCTAGTCCCTAGACCTGGAAAAGAATTAATTTTTTTATCTCATCTGCTTATGTTCTAATATTTCACACATTTAATAATTGTTTATTTGAGGTATTTCTGCCAATTGTTTCAATCAGTTTACTTCTGAGTCCACTTTAGAATTTGGTGTCTGGAATTGATGTGATAATTGTTATTGCCTTTGCTTAAAACAGAAGTTGACTACATTTAGTAAGATTAATATCACTGTCAAGCTAGTATTTACATTTATTGAAAAATTAGAGATGTTGAGCAAGTTCACTTGTAAATTTCTTAGTCAGATACTCTTTGTATATGAAATCTTAAAGTTTCTTCCATACCAGATATATTCTGAAACTTTACTTAGTAAAATTTTAAGAAATATTTTTTGCCATAAAACGCATGTATAAACAGCCACTATATATTGCTTGGAGCAAATCAATTTATATTCCTACTGGATTTACTATTTCTAACTCCTTGTTATATTTAGATATACTTTACAAATACATGGAATCTATAAATGGAAATTTGTCTAGTAAGTCAAACTACTACAGTTCATTTTTGACATTATTACATTTCTATTATAATAATGGAGGCTAGATTAGTTAAACTATGGGACAGAAACAATCTAACACCCCACTCATCCAGGCAAAACTATAAATTTCCTTTATATTAGAGAGCATCAAATTATATCTGTAAAGGTTTCCACATTCTCTCTGACATACACCAGTGGTGCCCTCTCCTTTTTTCCTACGTCTTTCTCTGCTTTGCCAAATCTGTAGACTCAAAACCAACCATCCTCCACCTGCTTCAGATAAACTTAAAATTGTCCTGTAAATAGAGATTTCTTCCAAAAACCAAATCAAATAGAAAGCAGAAAGAAGAAGCAGAGAACACTGAATTTCCTTTAGGCTCCCTGCCTAATTCTTTTTGGGCTCAGAGCCCAATTTCCACTGAGCCCATTCTGGTCTCTTTAAAGCAATAGATACAAAGGCCAGTACTTATTATCATGATCGCTCAATCTTACCCAGCTTGTCATATTCTGACGACCATTTCCTAGTTTGTAGTTTGCTTTTCGAATGGCCTTATTTGTGCAGACACACTCTGAATGGGCTTGATTAGGTTACTTATCCCAGGCTAAATGAAAAATGCATTACAAATAAGACTATATACTATCTTTTCTGTTTTCACTATCCACTTGAATAGATGTCTATAAAATCAGCCGTCTGTTCCAATACCAGATTATTTTCACGATGGCATTAATTGTTGTTTGACTATGAATGTAATTTTAATCATTAGTTACCCAAGAGTGATGAGACACCAAGAGCTGACCCATCTCTGCTCCTGAAAGAAGTCTTGTCAACCTGATTGATATCAACCTCTAAATGTAATGAATAACAAAATTTTTGCACTGTAAAAGCTGAATGCTGCTGCTGCTGCTAAGTCACTTCAGTCGTGTCCGACTCTGTGCGACCCATAGACGACAGCCCACCAGGCTCCCCCGTCTCTGGGATCCTCCAGGCAAGAACACTTGACTGGGTTGCCATTTCCTTCTCCAAAGTGTGAAAGTGAAAAGTGAAAGTGAAGTCGCTCAGCCGTGTCCAACTCTTAGTGACCCCATGGACCGCAGCCCACCAGGCTCCTCCATCCATGGGACTCTCCAGGCAAGAGTACTGGAGTGGGGTGCCATTGCCTTCTCTGGTAAAAGCTGAATAGATTCTAGTAAAACCAAGTGCAAAAATGTTACTTCCTGTAGGATAATAGTATATATTTCCAAATTAAATATTTTCACAAATTAAGTCAGCTTACTTCTCAAATCACTAATTTTAATAGATTCTTATTAAACCCTATTCTGTGTCCAACTCTTTATATGTGTTATCTAATAATATTTTTAAAACTACTACTTATTAATAACTTATTATGTCAAGGAACTATATTAGAAACTTAGCATGATTTCTTTCTTTTAATCCTTAGAATATTCCCTAAAGTAGAAGGTACCCTTTACTGATGAGTAAACTGTAGGATATTAAATTATTTGCCTAGGTACAAAAACCTAATAAGTGGTTGAACAAAGATTCAGGCAGAGATCCTTTTTATTTTCTGTGATATTCCCAATTTTTAACTTGCAGAAATGCTGCTGCTGCTGCTAAGTCGCTTCAGTCGTGTCTGACTGTGTGCAACCCCATAGATGGCAGCCCACCAGGCTCCCCCGTCCCTGGGATTCTCCAGGCAAGAACACTGGAGTGGGTTGCCATTGCCTTCTCCAATGCATGAAAGTGAAAAGTGAAAGTGAAGTCGCTCAGTTGTGTCTGACTCTTAGTAACCCCATGGACTGCAGCCCACCAGGCTCCTCCGTCCATGGGATTTTTCAGGCAAGAGTACTGGAGTGGGGTGCCATTGCCTTCTCCAGCAGAAATCCTACAGGTCCTAAATTGATTGTACCTTGGGTTTTTACACCATGACTAAACTACCTCAACTCAGATAGGATTGAAAGACAGAATATTCTAGGAAACTGTTCTAGAATTTGAATTCCTTGGGAAATTTCTTAGCTCAAGACATACATCAGGCAAATGAAAACCTACAGGACAAATCCCTACTGAGACATGTTCTGATAAATACTCATCAAAACTGTCAAATCTTCAGAAACAGAGAAGCTATGGGGAGCCTAAGGAAACATGATGACTAAATTTAATGCAGTATCCTGGATGGGATCCTGGAATAGAAAAAGGATCTTCAGCACAGACTATGGAAATCTGAATATAGTCGGACTTTAGTCCATAATGATGAATCAATATTGGCTCATTACTTCTGATAAGTGTTTCACAACAATGTAAGGCATTAGTAGTACTGTAAACTGAGTATATGATATCTGGGAACTCTATATTATCTTCACAAATTTTCTATAAATCTAAATCTATTCTAAAATAACAATTTTATAAACAGTTAAAAATGCTACTCTATAATTCATTTTTACTAAAGGAGACATAAACACAATTCTCAAATTGAATGCAATCTTTTTAGTGAAGACTTACTAGAAACATGGGCTTCCCTGATAGCTCAGTTGGTAAAGAATCCGCCTACAATGCAGAAGACCCCGGTTCAATTCCTGGGTTGGGAAGATCTGCTGCAGAAGGGATTGGCTACCCACTCCAATATTCTTGGGCTTTCCAGCTGGCTCAGCTGGTAAACAATCTGCCCACAATGTGGGAGACCTGGGTTCGATTCCTGGGTTGGGAAGGGAAAGGAAAGTTCGACCCCTGGAGAAGGTAAAGGCTACCCACTCCAGTATTCTGGCCTGGAGAATTCCATGGACTGTGTAGTGCATGGGGTCACTAAGAGTTGGACACAACTGAGCAACTTTCACTTTCACTACTAGAAACATATAAAGGCAATTTTGTTTGGTATAGCATATCCATTTACAATATTTTAAGTTGCAACTTAACTAATTAAGGTTTGATTCATATTCTGTTTGGATCCACTGGTCATTTTAGTGATATCATTTTTATGTAACCTATATCATTAGTTTCATACTTACTGTCAAGCATAGCCTTTCACTGACTCCTTAACACTTATTCTATTTTCTTGTGTGCAAAGTGGGTATAACAATGGATAACTCACAGGACTACAGGTGGGATAAAATGAGATAATGATATCAAGACTAGTTGAAGATCTTTATATAGGTTATCTCTTAAAATACAAACCCTATTCAAACATTATTTTTCTTGAGTATAGGAATCAAGTTTTGGTTCCCTGCCTGTAACTGTCTGAAAACTTCCAGAGGACCAGGTTAGAAATATCCCTTTAAGATTTGACTGCAAGATGGGCTAAGGTACATGGCCTTTGGATGAATCACCAAACATGAGTATTGACATGTTACAACACAGAGATGTGCATTCACCATTTCTGAAGGTTTGCTTCCCCGCTGCTTAGAGGTCATGTCCTTCCCTCTGACTGAATACCCACCTACACTGTGGAGTTGGCTTAGCCACTTTGTATGTTTATGATCTTCATTTCAAAGTCAGTTTCTGCCTGTCATTTTCAATTATTATTACTATTATTTTTTTAAGCCAGATGGGTTGTTTGGTTTTGTGCTGGTTGAAACCAATAATACACTGGAAATTCCATTTGGTAGGGCCAGCCTTAGTTCAGAATGTTTTTATTCATCTATCAGAAACATTTCCTTATCCTTCAGAAATATTCAGTGCCACATACAAGGTGACCAACCCAACTTCTCAACCAGGGGAGAAGTATTTTGCATAATTTTTAAAAGTGATCTGTATCTGAGATGATTTGGATTCTTTCTAATCATGAAACTCACTTTCTCAAGTTGAGGAGAAATTTGAGGCTCATCATTATTATAATAGGTGGTCAAATTCTTAACAAATACTTCCTATCAACCATGTAAATGATTCTTGAAGAATAATTTATATGCTGGGTAGATCTTGTGTGTTAATAGGAATAAAGTGAACAGCTTTACAAAAGGAAAACAAACAAAGACACAAAAGATAAGAAAGGAGGTGTTCGTAGGCAGGGAAGCAGGATTATTTGTCAAAAATGGTGCTTTAACATGCAAAATGTGATGGCTGACCTGCATTAATAAAATTTGTAAGTCAGGTTTTTCAAAGGTGAAAATGAGTACCTAAATAACTATTTTCCACTATTTTACTGTTGTTTGTGAGGCTTCCCAGGTGGCTCAGTGGAAAAGAATCTGCCTGCCAATGCAGGAGATGCATGAGAAGAGACCTCAGTCCCTGGGTTGGGATGATCCCCTGGAGAAAGAAATGGCAACCCAGTCCAGTATTCTTGCCTCAAAAATTCCATGGACAGAAGAGCCTGGTGAGCTACAGTCCATGGGGTCGCAAAGAGTTGGACACGACTGAGCACACACACACTCCCTAAACATCTCTGAGCTGACTGGTCAGGTTTGGAGGAGGGCTAAAACAGAGACACAGAACACAGAAGGGATTGCAGTAAGGACCTAAGTGAGGCACAATGTCTCTGGATTCTTTCTAGGACATCTGGACGATGGAAAGACAGCAATAGCACTTCCGATAAAGTCATTATATTGCTGTCTTTAAAATGAGATAGATGTCTCTGTTGTGAAGAAACTGCCATCTTAATTTTCCTACCCTTTTCTTCTTTTACAGAAAATCATGAGGATTTAGTCCTAGCTTCAATCACATATATAATGTTATCACATACCTTTAAGAGATAAATTAAATAATATAATTTACAGTTTGTAGCAAAGTACAAAGATATTATCTTTATGGAAAACTCACATCTGTAAAGAGTTGAAAACAGATTGGACTGAATTTCCCAAGGAAGAACCTGGGTCCATATTTACAATCTGGCAATAATCATATTTACTGTAAATGATGAAAAAGACCACTTGTGTTATACTTGCAGGCATGAAAGAACTTTAGATACATATGCTTTTATGGCTTCTGACATGTGGCAAATTAAGTCATATTTTATAGATTTCAGTTCTACTCATTCTCAAATACCACTGAGCAGCTGAATAGTCTCTTATAAAGATTCCTACGTAGACTAAGCCAGAAACTAGCCCATGAAAACCAAGTGTGGACTCAAAATTCAATTTAACATTACTTTATATTTGTAATCACTTATACACATATATTAATGGCTATCATCAGATATATCCCCTATTTTATCAGAGGTCAAAAGTTAGCCATGGGATCAGATAAACCTGTGTTTGTGTGTATGTGTGTGTGCATAGAAAATGGTATAAATAAATATATTGTCCAAAGAATTAGGTTTTGTTTCAATGTTTAAAGTTTGTTTTCCTTTTTTTGTCATTTCTAGCAATAAGTTAACATGTGTATAAGTCATAGTTCTGCAAATATATTTTGCTGTATATTTCTGTGCTGGTTTAAAATTGCTCCTTTAGCATTCACACTCCAGGTTACAGGATTAGCATAGAAAATCCAACGAATTATGTTGAATTATGGCCAAAAGTGACCACTGCTAACATGGAGTGAAGCCTAGCTTAGGACCACACATGACAGTACATTAACTTTTTGAAATCAAGTGTATGTCATGAATTTAAATGCATATTTCACAGTAATCGTTATGATTTTTTAGGGCAAGGATTTAGATCTCCTTTATAAAGAAGAAATAAGAATTGCTTTATCTATCTAGATATCTTGTTTTAAAAACTAATATTTATTCATGCCTTGCATAATCAATATCTCAGTAAGTGTGAGGGAAAGAGTTTGATTTAGTTTTCTTGGCAATATGTCCTACGAGATCCAACTTTTAACTGCTGATGAAGAAAACATATAAATCTATCTTGTCTGAAAATGTTACCAGCTACCTAAACTTAAAAACAAAAAAACAAACCAAAGACTTCAACCCACCTTCTTCCTAGAAATAAAAATAATATCCAATTTTTTGCCATTATTATTTGCCAGTTTATCTCAAAGAAACCCTAATATTTTAATGATCTTTAACAAAATAAATTTGAAAGTTGCTTGAACCTTGCTATGAATGAAACATATCATTATATAACTGATATATTGTGTGTGTGAACACACACACACTATATATGTATGTATATACAGATATATACTCATAACTTTCAATGAAATATAAAATAAACATTAAATTTGACAGGAAACTACACAATTATATTGAGTCAATGACAGAAACAGTTAGATGCAATGAAGTCAACTGATGTCACACTTTCTAAGATAAATTTTTTACATAATATCTAGTTTTTTTCATAAACAGTATTACTGTCTACACACATACCTAAATCACCTTTTCACACATTAAAGATCAAGATAAGTTGCTGAAGGGAGTCACATTTTCTGAAAGATACACCACTGCCTGTTTCTGAGTTGAACTGGTCTTGAGCTTTTAAATGTAGGACACTGAAGTGGTCTACATGTCTAATTGAATTAAGACCAATATTGTTTGATTTCCCTGGACATCCACAGTTGGTCTCCTATATCTCACTCTTATCTAAAGTTCATATAGTCTTGAATGCATAAAGAAGTTGTGGAGTATATATATACAATGGAATATTACTCAGCCACAAAAAGAATGAGTAATGCCATTTTCGGCATCATAGATGGACCTAGAGATTATCATATTAAGTGAAATAAGTCAGAGAGAGAAAGACATGATACGATATCACTTATATGTGGAAACAAAAAAATGATATGAACGACCTTATTTACAAAATAGAAATAGAGTCACAGACATAGAAAACAAACTAATGGTGACCAAAGGGGAAAGTGGGGGGGAGGGATAAATTAGAAGTTTGCACTTAACATTTACATACTACTATATATAAAATAGGTAAACTGCAAGGATCTACTGCACAACAAAGGGAACCATACCCAGTATCTTATAATAACCTATAATGGAAAACAATCTAAAAACATATACATATATATGTATAACTGAATTGCTTTGCAGTACACTTGAAACTAACACAACACTGTAAATTAACTACTCTTCAAAAAATGTAAAAAATATAAAGTCGTACATTCTCTGAAATTATCTCACTTGTAGAAAATCTTTTCAGATCCTGACATCTTCAGCCTGATAAAGTGTTCCCCTTACCATCTACCAAAATAGCCCACCATTCTCTGACCCTTCAGTTTTCTTCATAGCACTTATCAGAGGCTGATATTATTCTTTCTTTCTATTTGTCTGTGTCAGTTTATCATCAGTCTATGACAGATATGCTTATTGGCCTCTATCCACCAATATAATTTCACCTCTTTGAGGACAGGAAATTTGTTTTACCTCCTGCTACATCCTAGAACTATAATGACATCTAGCACTTTATAGAACTCCTGACTGAGGAAATGAATAAATAAATTTAATAACTTTTATTACAAAATGCCTTATTTTTCCTATAAGGACGCTGTACACTTTTTATTTTATACCCTTTCTCATGCCCTATGTTAAGCTGAGAGTATATTAGCTGGCATAAGTTTAAAGAGTAATTTAGTAGTTCATTAAAAGTTTATTTGCATGCTTTTACAAGTGTTAATTTATATTTAATAACCATTCATAGATTTTAAGTTATTGTTTAGGCTGGTACATTTACATAGACTCCAAAATTATTATATGCAGAACATAATATATTATGGTCTCAAAATTATAGCCGTACAGATAGATGATAAGCAACCATAATCACATTATGGATATGGGGCCCCACATTACGGATGTGGGTCCAATTAATACTGATTTAGTAGTATAATTAATCAAGAGTTAGGATTAACTCTTTAGAATAATACTAAAATTGTCATAGCTCTTAGAAGATGATGAAAAATTTATACAGAAATTCTTTCTTCTTCCTTCCATTCTTCAAAGTGTTTGTTGAGAGTCTATTATATAACAGACTCTTTTCTAACACAAACAATACAGAAAAGAATGAGCCCAAAGTCTAAATAGAAAATACTAATGCAATGTGATAATTACTCAGTGTGGAGACCCAGGAAAGGGTGTCAGAAAATACATGCTTCAGGGAAAGTTCATGGGGAAAAAAAGAGAAGCATAATTACTATTAGAGACAATTGCTACTCTGCTTCTAAAAGGTGAATCAGAACAGTAATAATTAAACATTGTGTGCACGCTTACTAAGTCACTTCAGTCGTGTCCAACTTTTTGTGACCCTATGGATGGGATTCTCCAGGCAAAAATACTGGAGTGGGTTGTCATGTCCTCCTCCAGGGGATCTTCCCAACCGAGGGATCGAACCCACACCTCTTATGTCTCTTGCAGTAGCCGGTGAGCCCTGTATCATTAGTGCTACCTGGGAAGTCCAATTAAACATTATATACTGCAAAATAATTTCTCTCCAGTTGCTGTTTCTTTTCTTTACTGGCTAAGTGGATAAAAGCTCATATGCATTTCTTAACTAATCCTCATGTGTTCTCACTGTGTTCTGTATTTCCAGTCAAAAGGGAAGACAATATCTCAATTATTAAAAACTTGAGTAGTCCTCCAGGCTCCTCTGTCCGTGGGACTTCCCAGGCAAGAATACTGGAGTGGGTTGCCATTTGCTTCTCCAGGGGATCTTCCTGACCCAGGGATTGAACCTGCCCATCTTCTGCATTAGTAGATGGATTCTTTACCATCGAACCACGTGGAAAGCCCAAAAAGCTAAGGAAGCAAGGTTAATGTGTAATCGAAGAGTAGGCAGCAGGTCCTTCTATGCATCTGGAAACAGCAAGCAGAACTCATAGTTCAAGGTGTGTGATTCTTTAAGCAAACTCCAAGTATCTATGGCTCTTCTCCAAGTAAACAGCAAGATTTATGAAGGAAAACCATGAAACTGAGCCATTTCTTTCAAATATTCCACCCTTTCTGGCACACTTACAATCAGATCAGTCGTTTTCCCGCTTTCAGTATCTACAACTCAAAACACACAATATTTTTTTTAAATGCAGAGAAATCTTTGCCCAAAATTTTAAAGGAGAAAACATTTATAGCAAAGAGAAAAGTTTATGGAAGCTTTCAGAAATGAGGCAATTAGGGGTTATAGCATAGCAAACACATGAGAAACTGATAATAAAAATTATGAACAATAGAAATAAGTTAGCAAAGAACCACACTGAGGGTTGATGATAAGGTTAAAAGTCAGCGATTTTTCAGAGTTCTTTACCCAGAAAATGAACTGGTCATAATCATGACATTATGAGGAAAAGCATGAAAAGTTGATGAAAATCAACTCTGCCAAAGTCTTCATAGTTTTAGGCCAATGAACTTAAGAATACAAGGTCACTCCCTACTAGATCATGATGAAATCAAGGAACTTTTTCCTTTCCATTGGTAAACTGAGCTTGCCGCGGTAGTGCTAGATGAGTGAAGGATGAGGGCGAACAGATGGAGTGGGTACTGGGGTAACTGCCAGTGATAACGGGATTAAGTGAAAATAAAACATGTTAAGAACCAACTGCACCTGCACCCATTAAAGCTTGGTAATGGCCACTGGGCCCTGACAGAAACCAGAACGTTTGACTCCTTGTAATTTGAAAGTTATTTTACAAGCCATTATTGTGCATTTCCTCAGGCATGCCTTTCTTTTTATTGTCAGTGGAGGTTTCAAGGAAAACTGCCCGCAGGGCATTTTTAAAATGCAAAAGATCTGGTTGTTTTACTGTGCCTGTTTTGCTTACCCATGTAGTCTAACTGAACATTCATTTTAACGATATGAAAAACAATATTGTACCTGTTTTAGTATGTGATTTGATAGACATAGTGAAGCTTTGAAAGTTAAAAAAATAAGTAAATCAGGCAACTACTACCCTCACAAAGATTTTACTTTTTATTTTCCAAGAAGAGAAGTGTCATCTTTAAACACACACAGCGAGAAAAGAGGCACAGAGAATTAGGTTATGTGTTTGTGAGTCAGAGGATCTCTCAAATCATTACAATAGAATGTCAACAACAGGTACAAAGCGTAGATGTAACACAGAGGAAGTACATGTCTAAGTTTACCATCTCAGGAAGTCTCACGGTAAGACTAGAAAACAAGTGGACATGAAAGGCAGACAGGAAGAAGAAAAGCATGTGAAAAGGAGGGAAGAAATGAAACAACTCAGTGTAAATGGTAATTTCTAAAACCGTTCAGTACTTCGGCAGTGTAATGAGCCTAAAGGCAGCCCGTGCACTGCGCGGAGGTATGACAGTTGTAAGAACAGTGTATTGCTTATCCACTGCCCGAATGACTCCTAAAATCTAGCAGCTTAAAACAACAAACACTTATTATTCCACAGTTTCTGTGAGCCAAGAATCTGGTCCTGGGTGCCTCTATCTCAGGGTGCCTCAAGAGATTGTAGTCAAGCTGTTGGGCAGGGCTACAGTCATCTCAAGGCTTGACTCGGAATAAAGGATTCATTCCCAAACTCATTCAAGTGTTTTCGTCCCCAGGCCTGCTCATAACATGTCCACTTGCTTCTTCCAGAATGAGTGATCTAAGAGAGAGTGCTCAAGAAGGAAGCCACAGTGTTTTTATAACCCAATCCCAAGACTGACATACCATAAATTCTGCTGTATTCTATCTGTTAAAAGTGAATCACAAAACCCAACTCACTCAAGGGAAGAAGATGGCATCAGCGCCTGAATATCAGAAGATGATCTGAAGCTGCCTGCTGATGAGACTGCCAGCCACAAACACGTGTGAATTTCCTTCCAGGCAGGCTTAAGGTGGCAATGCTGAGGCTGAGGGGTCAGCAACCAAAAAGAACCCTGATCTGGCACTGTGTGTGTGGAAGTCGCTCAGTCATGTCCAGCTCTTTGTGACCCCATAGACTGAGGCCTACAAGGCTCTTCTGTCCATGGAATTCTCCAGGCCAGGGTACTGGAGTAGGTAGCCATTCCCTTCTCCAGGGGGTCTTCCTAATCCAGAGATTGAACGCAGGTCTCCTGCATTGCAGGCAGATTCTCTAGTGTCTGAGCCACCCTTGGGAAGCCCACCTGGCCTTGGTCTAAACCAAAGGTCTCACACTGTTCTGCCTATGAGAGCAAACTGGTGTCCTCCCTTCCACAGACGACTATTATATCTGTGAAAGCTTCATGGCAGCTCCCAGAGCACAGATGCTTACTAGGATAAAGACACATCTTACCTTCCATTCTTTTGTGTAATTTCCACCTCACCATTGAAGAAGTACAGTCAAGAACAGCAACCTACAACCTTCTTTTTCATCTATCTAAGAAACTTTGTCTTGGTTAGTCAAACTCACTTTTCCTGATTTCAGCAAAACGGAGTTGATTTCTTTTGGTTGAATGTGGGTTGGGGGAGCAAAAGCATCTTTTAAAAACTGAGTATACCATCGGTGCAAAGGTGTGAACAAGATACTGATCAGGTAGGCAGGAACCAGCAAAGATGGGTTTTATCTTCCACACTAAAAAGCTTAGATTTATTCTGTGGGCAATGTGTGACTGCTGAAGGGATCATGTTTTCTAGAGAGCACACTGTCAATAATGCAGAAAGAAGAATGGGTTTGAGGGCTGTGTTTAAAGGATGATTATTTCTTCAAGTCCTCATGTTTGGAGCTGGCACAGAAACTAAGACAAGGACAGAAAAGACAGAGAGAGAATGGAAGTGACAGATTGTTTAAAAGCAAAATGCATGACATGATGATTGACTGAATGCAGAGTGTTTGGAAGAAGGAAGGAATTCACTTTCTAGTCTCCTACTTCACTTCGTGAGATCAGTTGGGAAGACAGAAGGAAACGTAAGTTTGAATGGAATTATAATAGGAAAAGATAAATACAGAATATGGCTCTGAATAGTTTCATAAATCAGAGGTCAAAAGCAAATGAAAGAATTATCATCAATGCTGCTATTGGAAAAAGAGTATTGTTTTTTAAAGAAAACAGAATCCATGGTAACATTTTCAGTCTACCGTTTTTTGCTTTTCCTCAATACATTTTAGTTTATCACTCCCCTGTCATTGGAATATGTGGAAGGTGCTAAGCCAAAGTTTTTCAGACTCAAAACTAAAGAAAAAAGCTCTAAGATTATAAGAAATAATATTTCACAAGTTTGGAAAAATAAGAGGATAAAATAATATCACTATTGTACAATAAATCTAATCATTTTAAGATTAGTGAGGTTTGAATATGGAAATAACAAGGATAATTTCCTTTCCAAAACCAACTGAAACTTTGTTATTGCTATTAATTCTTAAACTGCAATATGCTCTGACATTCATGGTTTTAGACTTAGAAATTGTTCTTTGGTGATTCATTAAATGCATGATTGACTTGAGTTTTTCCTAGAATGCCAATTAATGGTTGCAAAAAGAAATTCTATTTACAAATTCATTAATATTGCTGTCACTTCAAAATAGGATGAGAAACTTCCTAACATATTTTCCCAGTAAGTTCATATTTGTTTTCTAGACCATTTTCAGAAATATATTTTGCTTGTCAATGGATGCCTAGGAAGTCAGGAATCAAGACCTAAAGATTTGTCCCAAATCTAACAACAGAATAAAGGGAAATATCTTAAAATGATCTTCTGTGACTTGGTGATAATGATAATAATAATAATACTAGTTTATGATAATAATGACAATTATTACATAACATTTATTGAGTTTTTAAGTAACTAGAGCTATGTATTGCTTTTTATGCGTGTTGCTGCTGCTGCTGCTAAGTCACTTCAGTCATGTCTGCCTCTGTGCGACCCCACAGACGGCAGCCCACCAGGCTCCCCCGTCCCTGGGATTCTCCAGGCAAGAACACTGGAGTGGGTTGCCATTGCCTTCTCCAATGCATGAAACTGAAAAGTGAAAGTGAAGCCGCTCAGTTGTGTCTGACTCTTAGTGACCCCATGGACTGCAGCCCACCAGGCTCCTCCGTCCATGGGATTTTCCAGGCAAGAGTACTGGAGTGGGGTGCCGTTGCCTTCTCTTTATGTGTGTTACCCTTCTTTAAATTTCTTAACATGTCTATGAGGTACTATTATTAGCCTTATTTTTAAAATGAGGACACCAAGGGCTATTCTTCTACTAGACAATAAGTGGTGGAATCAAGATCTGAATTCAGGTAGTCTAACTCAAGAGTCCATTACACTTACCCTCCTCTACATAACTTTCTAGGCATTTGTTGTCCTTAAAGCAATAATACACAACAGCATATGTAAGTTAAAAAATTCATATTCTATATTCTTTATCCTTTGGGGTAGTAAACTAAAGTACAGCCTAGTTAAATAATTTTCTGAAGATATTGTAGCTATTTAAAAATATTATCATTGTAAAATAGTAGATAAAATATTCTGGAAGAAAAATAAGAACATGTAGACACCTTCATTAAATGACCTGGAATGCTGAACTATGGAATATCTTACTAGCGAGCTGAAATAAAAATAATTTTTCTAGAAAGGATACATAGAAGTTCTTTCACATTGAAAGTAAATATTTTCTTTAAAAAAATGTTATCTTGGAATATATAGGACATTGCCCTAACTTAAGATGATTTATTTTCTTTTATTTATTTTTTAGTTTAGCTTTGCTGGAAGCCTGGGGGATGGGGTGTGAAAAAAAGAAACCTTTAGATTTTCTCTGAAGTAAATTTCTGAACTGAAAGAAAAACCATACAATCATGAAAAGTATTCCTAGATAAGAACAGATCAGTTGATAAACACATAACTATCCAACTGATTATATAATATCTCATGGGTGCTGTGGTAATGCTGTCAAGACATGGCTTGAATCTTTGAAATATCAGACTTAATTTAAGTCAATTTCAAGCT
Source organism: Cervus elaphus (assembly GCF_910594005.1). Classification (NCBI taxonomy): domain Eukaryota; kingdom Metazoa; phylum Chordata; class Mammalia; order Artiodactyla; family Cervidae; genus Cervus; species Cervus elaphus. Next base: position 21,044,890 of record NC_057820.1, read on the forward strand.
AACTACTTTAGTCCACCATTAGTGAGTAATATAGTCAGCCCCCACAATGTTTAAGTTAGTGAAGAAATGGAAAATCAGGGAAAGAACATATGCTAGTTTTGATCTGCATGAACTGAAGTGCCAAAAGCATTACAAAGAAAGATAGCTCATAACACATTTCAGCACCAGTGAAGTGTGTGGGGAAAAAAAGTATCTTCTTGAGACATTTTATTTTTTCTTTATTTTTAATCCTCATTATTTGATAATTATTTATTCAACTTTGAACACAGGTTGTATAAACATATTTCTTTTATTTTTAGGTATATTGAAAGTAAGTGTGGTATAAAATGAATGTATTTGCAGACTTTATAAGAGACATCTTCGTTTCTCTTCTAAGTTAAATTTAATAGGTATTAGTGATTGCCTAATGGAACAGCTTTTTAAAATGGCCAAAGAAAACCTACCTAAACACTTGAAAATTACAGACAGCTTCAGTATATAAATTGTAACATTATTAATTTAAATATGTCATACAGGATGAGTCCAAGCTTCTGGATAAATTTGGCAGATTGAACACACCCATCTACCTCTGCTCCTCTGGAAAGCCTAAGAAGTAACAGTAAAGGGATAAAAATTGTATAAACTCACAAGGGCAAAGAGAATTATGAAGTGAGGGACAAAAAGACTATACTTTGTCCCTCGATTAGTATCGTGAGATCCGTACTTCTGTATCTTTGGGAAAAAGTCAGTCACAGCGCTAGAGACCTTCCAAATTGACTTTTTCAGTGCATTCTCCTAAATATAAATAAACCAAGGATCTCTAGGCATTGGAGGAGAGTTTCTAACATAAAACAAAGATGATAAAAAAGACAAACTGAAAAGGAGATTCAGGGGAAATATAGTCTCTTAATGCTAATGAAGAAAGTATAATAAAAACGTCAAATTATATAAAGTTAGTATTCCCAAAGGGTTCAAAGGGTGTAGTTCATCCATAATATAAAAAGAGGAACATTCAGAGAAAAAAATATTTTGGGAATTAGAAAAAAATGGAAATAAACTATTCAGTAGGAAATATTAAGAAGTAATTGGAGGTAGTGATATATTAAGGAAGGCACACAGGTAAAGTGGTCCTATAGGCAAGAAAGGGGTGTGCAGTGTATAGAAAAATTAAAAAGAATAAAACCAACTAAAGTAGTCAGCTTTTTATCATTAGCATGAACCAACAATTCTAAGCCACATCAGTGATAAAATAGTCTTATCCACAACAAGTTTGTGTGTATCTAACGTCTAAATAGTTGTTGCAGTTGCTGTTGAGTCTATGAAGAAATGAACTCAAGGAAACAAAGATATGAACAGTACCAAAATTTCTGGAATATTTTGAAATGATATTTTTTTGTTTCAATGGTGATTTACATACTGTCATTTCTTATTTTGTATAATTTTGTGTCCCCTTACTTTTTTTTGCCTTATGAAATTAGCTGGCAGTTTGTCTATTTTGTTATTTCTTTTCATAACACCAAGATTTTGAGTTATTTGTTAGGTAGACTTTTTACATTGTCTACCTTATTGATTTTTTACTTTTATATTTAATAATTTCTCCTTTGGCTTGTTGTTGTTTTATATGGATTTTTTGGGGGGAGAGGATGTAGGTATTTAATCCATTTATTTATTTTTATATTTTAATAAGTACCATTGACATACACTAAAATATGCAGATATTTAAAGTGCACTGTTTATGTTTTACCTGCTTAAAATCTCTAAAAACATCCTGACAATAAGGATAATGAACATACTACCCACAAAAGTTTTCTTGTTGCCTCCATAACCTTTCTCCTACCTCTCTTCAACCTCTCATCAGGAGACCATCATACAGCTTTCTTACATTATAAATTAATTTGCACTTTTAGAATTTTGTATAAATGGAATCATCTATGGATTCTTTTTATCTGGCTTCTTTCACTCTGTATAATCATTTTGGATTTCATTCTTGTAGTAACACGTATCAGCAATTCATTCCTTTTTTTGAGAGGTAGTATTCCTACTTGTATTTGTATGGGTAGGCTATTGTATTTTTATCCTTTAGCCTGCTAAAGGATACCAAAGATCAAATTGCCAACATCTACTGGGACATAGAATAAGCAAAATAATTCCAGAAAAACATCTACTTTTGCTTCATTGACTATGCTAAGGTCTTTGATGATGTGGATGACAACAAACTGGAAAATTCTTAAAGAGATGGGAATACCAGACCACCTTATCTGCCTCCTGAGAAACCTGTATGCAGGTCAAGAAGAAACAGACATGGAACAATGGACTGGTTTCAAATTGGGAAAGGAGTACATCAAGGCTGTATAGTGTCACTCTGCTTATGTAACTTATATGCAGAGTACATCATGCAAAATGCCATGCTGGTTGAAGCACAAGCTGGAATCAAGAGAGTTGGGAGAAGTATCGATAACCTCAGATATGCAGATGAAACCACCCTTATGGCAGAAAGTGAAGAAGAACCAAAGAGCCTCTTGATGAAAGTGAAATAGGAAAGTGAAAAAGCTGGCTTAAACCTCAACATTCAAAAAACAAAGATCATGGCATCTGGTCCTATTATCATGGCAAACAGAAGGGACAACAATGGATACAGTGACAGACTTTATTTTCTTGGGCTCCAAAATCACTGCAGCCATGAAATTAAAATACATTTGCTCCTTGGAAGAAAAGCTATCACCAACCCAGACAGCATATTAAAAAGCAGAGACATTACCGACAAAGATCCATCTAGTCAAAGCTATAGTTTTTCCAGTAGTCAAGAATGGATGTGAGAGATGGACTATAAAGAAAGCTGAGCGCCGAAGAATTGATGCTTTTGAACTGTGGTGTTGGAGAAGACTCTTGAGAGTCCCTTGGACTGCAAGGAGATCAAACCAGTCCATCCTAAAGGAAATCAGTCCTGAATATTCATTGGAAGGACTGATGCTGAAGCTGAAACTCCAATACTTTGTCCGCCTGATGTGAAGAACTGACTCACTGGAAAAGACCCTGATGCTGGGAAAGATTGAAGGTGGGAGGAGAAGGGGATGATGGAGGATGAGATCGTTAGATAGCATCACCAACTCGATGGACATGAGTTTGAGCAGGCTCCAAGAGTTGGTGATAACGGGGAAGCCTGGTGTGCTGCAGTCTGTGGGTTCTCAGATTTGGACACGACCAAGCGACTAAACTGAACTAAGCCTGTTAATGGACATTCAGGTTGTTTCCAGTTTGGGGCTGTTATGAATCGTGTTCCAATGACCACTCATGTGTAAGTCTTTGTATGAGGATATCTTTTTGACTAACTAGGGCAATTACTAAGTCATATAGTAGGTGAATGTTTAGTCACTGAGAAACTGTCAAAAAAGTTCTCCAAAGTGACTGTACCATTTTACATTCCCACTGGCACAATATGAGAGCTCCACATCCTTGCTAACAGATGGAATGATCAGTCTTGTTTATTTTAGACATATTAATAGGTGTGAAGTGGTATCTCACTATGATTTTAATTTGCATTTCTTAGTGAGATTAGTAACACTAAAAGTCTTTTCAAGTGTTTATTTGCCATTTCTGTATTGTTTCTGGTAAGGTATCTGTTCAAGTTATTTGCCTGATTTGATTACTGCATTGTCTGTTGTCTAATAATTAAATTTTGAGAGTTCTTTATATATTCTTGATACAGTTCTTTTATCACATAAATGTTTTAAAAGTATTTTCCCAGTCTATGGCTTGACTTTTCTCTCTATCAAGAGCATCATTTAAAGAATAGCATTCTAAATTTTTATAAAGTACAATTTATCAATTTTCCTTTTATGGATTATGCTTCTTCATATGTTACAAGGATCACAATTTGTCATTATTTTTCCTTTAAACAGTTTATTATATATTAAATATACTTAAGTAAGTAAATGAAAGTCTCTTAGTCATGACCAACTCTTTGCGATCCCATGGACTATAAAGTCCCTGGAATTCTCCAGGCCAGAATACTGGAGTGGGTAACCATTCCCTTCTCCAGGGGATCTTCCCAACCCAGTGATCAAACCCAGGTCTCCTACATTGCAGGCAGATTCTTTACCAGCTGAGCCAACAGAGAAGCCCATTAAATATACTTAAATACATCTTAAAATATATTTACCAACATACTTATAGTTTCTGGTGTTCTTTGAAAAAGGAAATAGCAACCCACTCCAGTATTCATGCCTGGAAAATCCCATGGACCGAGGAGCCTGTGGGGCTACAGTCCATGGGGTTGCAAAGAGTCGGACAGGACTGGGTGACTTCACTTTCACTTTGTTTCTTTGTGAAGATCCAGGATTCTGTCTGGTGTAATTCTCTTTCTGCTTAAATCCTTTAAAATTTCTTTTAGTACTGGTCTGGTGGTGATTAATTATTTCAGCTTTCCTATGGTTGAAAAGGTCTTTATTTTGCTAGTTTCTTGAATAATAATTTTGTTGGGTAGAAAAAATTCTAGGTTGACAGTTTTTTCTTTCAGTTGTTTAAGGACACTTCTATACTGTCTTCCCCCTTGCATTGTTTCCTACCAGAAATATGCTGTCTCCCTTATCTTTCTCTGGATATAATGTATCTTTTCTCTCCTCCCCTTTTTTTTGCTACTTTTAAGATTTTTATCTCTATCACTCAGTTTAAGGATTTTGATTTTTATGTGCCTTGGTATAATTTTCTTTATGCTTCTTATAGTTGGGGTTCACTGTGTTTTTTGGATCTGTGGGTTTATAGATTCCATATAATTTATTTTATATGTTTTCATCTATTTCTTTAGCTATTGCATGAAGAAGGTAAATCTGGTCCCCATTACTCTACAATAGTCAGATATGAAAATACCTTAACTATTTGTTAACCATCTGGGGTTGATATCTCATTCATCTGCTTCTCCTTCTACTTCTCTACGTATGCACTAAGATAGCAACAGTAAAATTCTTAATTTGGTAAGTTTCAGATTTTCTTTTGATTATTGTTTAAATGCATGCTATTGGTCTTGATATGTAGTATTTTTATTATTGCTTTTTGCCCATTCTGTTCAGTTTATTTCCCCCATTTTATCTGAAAGTTGTTTAATGGAAGATTTTATTTTTAATTTACAGATGAAAAAATCATTTAGTATTTATTTTATTAATAAGTGATAATTTTATTGCTTTATGATTGAAGAATAATTTTGTAATATTTTTACATCAGGAGACTGATGTTTTATTTGTAGCTTAAGATATATTTGATTTTTTTAAATACAAATACATCTTTAAGAATTACCTTATTTTTTGCTCTTATTTTCAATATTTTTAAAACCTTCTCTCTGACTTCCATTAAATCCCCTCAAGTCCCTCTACCATTAATTTTTTAGTCTTGACAACTGCTCCAAAATATTATACAGAGACACTGCTCCTATATGTTTCCGTTGATGAAAATAACCATTTTAAACACATTTCTTATTGAAGAGATTATTTCCTCTCCACTTGTATATTTTTAGGTTTTAAATATTTTTTAATTTAATGGAGTATAGCTGATATACAATGGTGTATTAGTTTCAGACCACCTGCATATTTTTCAGTTCACCAAAAATTTGAGTATAATGTAGGGACAATAGATACCAAGTTGAAGACTTGGTCCTTGGCCCAGAAGAAGCTTGGTAACAGCCATGCTTTTCTTTTTTTTCTACTTGAGTATTGTTAGAACCAGTCATAGTTTTTGCTCCATATTTTTCAGTGCAGTGTTCCAAAAACTTACTAATGCCATATAGCATACAGCCAAATTATTGTACAGCCTATGTAGAAAACCCATATTGATGATCACCATAACAAGATTGGGTATTATTCACCTCTTCACATTCTCTCTTACCTTTCCTTGAGTTACAAAGACTCTGGCTCCAACAAATAGTAGGGCATTGCTTCCACCAAATATAAACTTAAAGGAGAATTTACAGAAAATAGTTGATACTGGAGAATTAACACACAATTAAAATTGTAAAATAGAAATGGTCAAAGATTACAGTGATTAATAACAAGAAAGTATTTGTGAAATGGGGAAAGTCAAATGTTTCAACTAGCAAACAGTCACATGTAATATTTTATGAAAATAAAATTTCCTGATTAATAGAATAAAATAATTAAACAAACTGTATCCCAGTTTTTATTTGTACAATACGGTGATAAAAATATCAATTTTATGAGGTTGATGAGATCAGAACTAGTGAATGCAAAGGCTTCCTTGATACATAGCAGGCACTGGAATATGGTAGCACTTGTTTTCATTATTATTAGTGTATTCTTATATAAAGTTAGACATTTTTTTAAACAATGGATCTGAGACATAAATAACTTACAGGCCTTTCCAGGATACATTCTGAAGGAATTTAGATGTTTTGTCTACCAGCTGTTGGAAAGAAAGACTAGTAGTCATATGTGATTTCTGCTGACCTGAGTTTATTTCCAGTAACACACAGTGGTAACAACAAAGCGTTCAAATATGACTTTGTATATCTCAAATGTCATGGGAGAAGCTGGAACTACACAGAAGAAAATCACTGCCAGACGTTCTGGTTCTCTTCTCATTTAAAAACAGCCAACTCAACTCATCTTTCAGTTTTCTGCTTTAACATACTCACTTCCTTAGTGAAGCCATTCCCTTTAGGCTAGACTCCTCAAAGTGGTCCTATGCTCTAGCCTAAAATTTTCCTATCATAATATTCATCACATTTTTTCATAGTTTTTTTAGTTGTATCTCTTCTCAATATATTGTAAACTCCATGAAAAGAAGAGATATGTCTGTCTTATTCATTGTTGTTGCCCCAGCACGTGCAAACTGTATGGCACAATGTTGACAACTCATTATTTATCAAATAAATGATTGAGTACCTGAATAAACTCCCTACCAGATGTGCAAGGAGATAAACCAGTCAATTCTAAATGAAATCAACCCTGAAATTCATTGGAAGGACTGATGCTGAAGCTGAAGTTCCAACACTTTGGCCATCTGATGCGAAGAATCGACTCATTGGCAAAGACTCTGATGCTGGGAAAGATTGAAGGCAAAAGGAGAAAGGGATGGCAGAGGATGACATGATTAGATAACATCACCAACTTAATGGATACGAATTTGAGCAAACTCTGGGAGATAGTGAAGGACAGGGAAGCGTGGCATGCTACAGTCCATGGCATCACAGTGAGACAGACACGACTTAGTGAATGGGCAAAAACAGATGTGCAAATTTCAACATACAGCCAGAGATAACTCTAGAATCTGGATCTGAAGCAGACATAGAGAATATGCAAGCACATCCCTCCGAAGGTCTAGATACAATGGTCACATTTTATCTGCATCCTCAAGTAACTTCTCTGCTATTGATAATGATGGCAGACCTTCAGGACTGGCACTGCTTTAGAACCAGCTAAGTATCTTTAATCCATACCTATGAATTGAATGTATACATACTCAAATTTAAATAAACTAGATTATAGGAAACTAGCTATGTTTCAGGCTAAGAGCTATGTGCTTTATCATGTCATTTTACTTTACTCAGTGGCATAAACTATAAGGGGTAGGATGATAATTTCTATTATAAATAAGAAAAGTGGCCACAAAATATATCATAACTGAAGAAAAGTCATGTAGCTTGCTAATAGAAGAGCCAGGACACATATACAAGATGTAAATTTACATATTGAGAGTGAATGCTTTAAGGTAAGACACAACGAAGTGATTACATTCAAACTGTCTTTGCATGGGTATAAGCAGGTCTGCACATGTCATCAATGCACTCAATTAAAGCTCAGATTAACTTAGTTATAGCATATATTACAAGTCAGACTTATCCTTATTGACATTCACTTGCTGTGAGACATTAGATATCTTAGCTTTCTAAGCTTCCTTTTCCTTCTCTGCAAAGTAAACTACTATGCTCCTTGTTTCTTTCACAGGGCCCCTAAAAGGAACAAATAAGACACATGTATAGAAGCCACATTGTGTTAATATAGCACTTCAAAGATTTAAAGGGATTATTATCACAGCTATCATGTTGATATCTTTACTCTATTTTACTGAACAAAGTCTGTTCTCTGCCTCATTTCCATTTGGAGTTTTATAGACATACAGGTTACAACCTCTAAGAACCTATAAGTTCTTTCAGTCTTATGAAAATTATACCATTAATAGTAAGTTTGCAAATAGAATTATTTTCAGTTTCTGACATAATGAAAGCAAACCAGGGCCCCAGAAAAATCACAATTGCTTGTACAAAAGGTTTGCTATGCCTTAGGTACACTGAAATGGGTACAAATTCAAAGGCTGATGGAAACATCACATTGGATGTGACTTTTAATCACAGCTCTAAATTTATAAGTGTTGCAATCTTTGCCAATAAAATGGGGATAATAGACTCTAAGCTTCTTAAAATCATCATATTCCATTAAATTGTAAATAGCAATGTTATGAAGAGTGTATGGGGTACTCACATGGTCAATATTTAAGGAAGACATGCATTCAAGAGAAAAATGTGTGTTTTATATTTAAAATGAATTTTTATTTTTTCTAAAGAAATGCTTTTGAAATATATACATACCATAGCAAAACATCTATCTAATGGGAAGCTGCTATATAACCCAGGGAGCCCAGCTGGTGCTCTGTGGTGACCTAGAAGGGCAGGATTTGGAGTGGGTGAGAGGGAGGCTCAAGAGGAGGAGATATATGTATATATATAACTATATATATATAGTTATATATAAAACCAGTGTTTACATAGTGTTTTACAGCAGAGATCAACATAGCATTGTAAAGCAATTATCCTCCAATTAAAAAAACACACACAAATGCTTTATTTCTGAAAAGCACTTATCCATAATGTTAACTTAACCAATGAGCAATGAAAGATATTTCTTTGACAGCACTTTGTAGGCTCATTTGGTCTTTCAGAAGTGCAGTATTTACGATGACCCTCAGGAAATTAAAAGCTATGTTATTTCCAAATCATAAACAAAAAGAACTTATGCCATCATAAACACACAACTTTTTGTGGAAAATATTTCTTGGTCTGTTATTACCAACAGCAAGCAGACCTAACTATTGCCAGGATTTGCAAGGGAGGTCAAAATATATCTGAGGTAAGCCAACTTGTCATTTTTTTCTCCTCTCAAAGGTTGGGTCATACACAAGCAGTAAATTTTTTTGTTTCTTTTACTGTGTTCCACCCAAATCACACAGCCAAGTTTCAATACCATTATGTTGACCTAGTGAACTTCAAATACCTATTTCCTAATTTGAATTGATCGGAACATCTTCAAAACATCTGCCCAACTTGGTACACTGCCCAGGAAGTCAAATAACTTTGAGAAGAGAAAACGAGATTTATTGTCTAAGACAGGGAACTACCTGGAAAATTATGAGGTTTTAGTAAGACCATCAGTATTCCTAACTTTGCCAAGAGTCAGCCATGTGGAATGCAGTAAGAACTCTAGGCAGCTTTAAAATAAACTCTTTGATGAAACACAATTATAAAATGTTGTCAGCTGTCAGGATTGATATTTTTCCTTGCAATAATTTAAGAAGTCATCAGTGTCGGAAGTATGATTAGGAGATTTCCAAAACTTGCTCAATTTACTAAATGATATGGTCTGAAGGTAATGGGAAGGCCAGCTCTTTCTCTTTCTATCTCCCTTCCAAGATGGAGACACTTACAATTGGAATTTCTAAAGAGGTCTTGTAAGAACTTCCAAAGGAAGGGACATAGAGCAAGGTGAGGGTGCAATATAGGAAGACAAACCAGGTTACTGCCAAGGAGCATTGAAAGGGAGCATTTTCCTTGATGAAGTCACCACTACTTGAAGCCTCTCATCGATGTGTCAGACTTAGAAATTTGATCTGGGAGCATTCTGGAAGCCCACCTGCATCTCAGAAACTGACTCACAGGAACCAAAGCTCATAGACAGTTAACAGCTAAGACTAGATGCCATTCTAAGGTTGAAGTTAAGGATTACAGCTGCCTGTGTATCCAGATACTTGGACCTTTCCTCGGTGTCCTCTCTCCAGGCAGTCCTATCCCAGCAGAAGTCAGATTATAATCAGATATTTGCTTTGAAGGACAGAATCTGAATAAGGATTTTTTTGTGCTGCAATTTGCATGCTTAAATTCATCACATGAGAAGATTATTTTAAAATGAGTTAGTCCTTTTAGGAAGCAACTCTTTCTAAGTACTTCTGAAGCCTCTCTCTTCCCTTCTAGCCTTCTATAACTCATGTTGCTGTTTATTCGCTAAGTTGTCTGACTTTTTGAGACCCCATGGACTGTAACCCATCAGGCTCTTCTGTCCATGGGATTTCCCAGGCAAGAATACTGCAGTGGTTGCTATTTCCTTCTCCACCTATAATCCATTCTTCATATAAAAAACATCCTCTAGGAGTCCCAATGAGTCACTAATAAACATAATTGTTAAAATCAACTTCTCAGGTAACTTACATCTCAAGAGGTGGGAGAGACAGCATTAAATCACAGATAACCTAGAGAGGAGGATAAAAATCAACAAGAAATAAGGATGAAGAGACAAAAAGGACTGAAGATGTATTCTCCTACTTCATACATTTAATAAGGATTGCTTGCAGCTTGCTTCTGTTTGGGTATGAGCAGATGCCTCTGCAGTTTAAGCACCTGTCAAAATGAGTTCAACCTGGGAAGTTAAATGCCTCTTAGAAGTATGGGCAATTCAGTTCAGTCACTCAGTCATGTCCGACTCTTTGCGACCCCATGGACTGCAGCACTCCAGGCCTCCCTGTCCATCACCAACTTCCAGAGCCTGCTCAGACTCCTGTCCATTGAGTCAGTGATGCCATCCAACCATTCATCTTCTGTTGTCCCCTTCTCCTCCTGCCTTCAACCTGTCCCAGTATCCGGGTCTTTTCCAATGAGTCTTTTCTTTGCATCATGTCGCCCAAGTATTGGAGCTTCAGCTTCAGCATCAGTCTTTCCAATGAATATTCAGAACTGATTTCCTTTAGGATTGACTGGTTTGATTTCTTGCAGTCCAACAGACTCTCAAGAGTCTTCTCCAACACCACAGTTCGAAAGCATCAATTCTTCAGTGCTCAGTTTTCTTTATGGTCCAGCTCTCACATCCATACATGACTACTGGAAAAGTCATAGTTTTAACTAGATGGACCTTTTTCAGCAAAGTAATGTCTCTGCTTTTAATATGCTGTCTAGATTGGTCATAGTTTTTCTTCGAAGAAGCAAGCGTCTTTGAATTTCGTGGCTGCAATCGCCATCTGCAGTAATTTTGGAACCCTAGAAAATAAAGCCTGTCACTTTTTCCAATGTTTCCCCATCTATTTGACATGAAGTGATGTGACTGGATGCCATGATCTTTGTTTTTTGAATGCTGAGTTTTAAGCCAACTTTTTCACTCTCCTCTTTTACTCTTATCAAGAGTGAAAACAGTCACAAAGTCCACCTAACTTGACTACTTTAGTAGACAAATTTATCCAATTTTTATTCTGAAAGTCATTATTTTATGCAAACTTAAATTTATAAATTAAATAAGCTTGGTTGCACAGCATGGTAGTTAAGACCATAGCTGTAAGATGATCTGGCTTGAGTCTCAGCTCACGCAGTTTCTAGTTGTGTGACCTTCTCTAAACATGGAAATAATAAAAGTAGCTAACTCACAAAGTCACAGGAAGGATTGCATCAGAGCATGTAAAGTCTTGGCAGAGTGCCTGGCACCCAGTAAGTGCTCTGTAAGTTCTGGTTGCTACTGATGTTACCATCATTGCTATTGGTGATGCTTGTGCCGGATTCTCCTGATAACCTCAAAATCTTTCTGCATTCTAGAAAACAATTGATTATTCTATGGAATAAAAGCAACCTGTTTCAGACCATCATCATCTCTCTTGCTTGGCCTCTTGCCTTAACATCTGAGAGTTCTCTTCTCAAAATTGCACCCAGCTGCCTCCCACAGAGCTGGATATATAATTTTCCTGACTTCAGCTCTTCAGTGGCCTCCCTATAGGGGTTCAAACCCATTAACTGAGTCCTTGTAGCCAAGTTTTTTGCCATTCAACTCTTCCTTTTATAATACATAACGTATTAACACCATTCACCTTTAGTCCTTTATACATCATGCTGCCTCTCACATCCATGCTTCTGCCCCAGCCTCTTTGCTCTTCTGAAACACACTCTCATGGCCCATCCATTGGGTTAACTCTTGCATATTCTGAAACAGTCAGTCTTCACATCCTCACCCTAGTTTCCCAACTCAACGGTTGGCTCACCACTATCCCCCAGAACCCAGAACAGTGCTTGGCACATTACTGACTCTCAAAGAATGAAGAGATGGAAAAAACAGCCCTCTGATAGGGTACTCTAGACAGAGAGCTGTGAAAATGAAGGCATACAAAAGCTTCTGTTTGCAGGTTCAAAGTATAACACTGGTCACAGTGTACAAAACAATCTTCATATATATGAACAAGGCAGAATATTTAGTGCCATTTTGTTAAGTCTATAGATTAAAAGATTATTTTTGGACAAACTATTCACTGACTTGTTGAATTAATCAAGTTATTATGGAAGGACAAATGATTCCAAATCATTTCTATATCTGATTTTTAAAACATTTTTGGATCTAAAATTAAAAAAAGAATGAAATAATCCCATTTGCAATGACATGGATGGATCTAGAGATAGTCACACTGAGCGAAATGTCAGAGAAAGACAAATGTCATATGATATTGCTTATATGTGGAGTCTAAAAATATGGTACAAATGAATCTATTTACAAAACAGAAACAGAGTCACAGATGTAGAAAACAAATGTATGGTTGCCAAGAAAGGGAGGAGGTATAAAATGGGAAATTGGGATTGATACATACACACTACTATGCAATAGGGCTTCCCTGGTGGCTCAGAGGGCAGAGAATCAGCCTGCAATGCAGGAGACATGGGTTTGATCCCTGGATTGGGAAGATCCACTGGAGAAGCAAAAGGCAACCCACTCCAGTATTCTGGTCTGGAGAATTCCACGGACAGAGGAACCTGGCAGGCTACAGTTCATGGGGCCACAAAGAATTGGACACGACAGAGCAACTTTCACTATGTAATAAAATAGGTAACCAATAAGAACTTACTGTGTAGCACAGGGAACTCTACTCAATACTCTGTAATGACCTATATGGAAACAGGATGTAAAAAAGAGTGGCTATGATGTATATGTATAACTAATTCACTTTACTGTATAGCAGAAACTAATATAACAGTGCAAATCAGTTATATTCCAGTAAATATTAATTTAAAAGTAAGTAAATTTTTAAAAGAGTAAGATAAACTTTTAAGGCTTTGGATATATTATAATACATTTGGGTGACTTGAAAGTTTACCGTTTACTCATTTTAGTGAAGAATATAATTAAAAATTGTTAAGTATGGATTATACAATTAGTCATTACTGACTGACACATTGAATTTGTTCAAGTCAAAACAAGGTTTCTTTCTTTTTTTTTTGTACAGCCAGCAGTACAAGCTCAAGCTAGTAGCTAAGAAATGAAGATTGCCATTGTTAGCTGGTCTTCTTCATACTTTTATATTATCATGTATAACCTAGATTCTGGATTTAGTGCTTACCTGAAGTTTTTGTTGATATACAAGTTTAAATTTCTCTAATCTACTCTGTCCTGGCTTTGCAATGTTAACAGTGGTACAGATGGAGGGTTTTCTTTTTCTCAGCATGCTAAATAGTCATGATTCAGACAGTACTTAAGGAGCAGATGTTAGGAGATAATGGTTCTCAGGGCAGTACGGTTATTGAGAAGTAACCAAATGCCTTATATAAAGTGGGCATTTCAGAGACTTGTACCTTCACTTTCAAGGAGTGTGGCTGTAGTCATAACCACTGCTTCAGCATGTATAAACTCACCAGTTTAACCCAATTAAACTTCTGAGAACTTTTTTGAATGACAAGTTAAACTCATTGCCTCTTCATGACTAACACGAAAATGTAATGTTAGTAAAATTAACCTTACAAAGGATGCTCCATTTTAGAAATGCAAGCAAAAAATGAAACTTTAAACACTGGGATGATAACCACAATTGTACATTTTAATCTGCTTTAAGAGAACAGAGTCAATTCCTAGAACTTGTGTTCTACAATGCCTGGTTAAATAAATCTCTCTTAAGCCTACTGAGAGGGTCTAACCTTGAAGTAACCTCATCTTAATGAAAGATAGTAATTTATTTCTCCAGCATAATTAGAAAATAAGTCACTCTGGAGGAGAACATCTCCAAGAAGACTACATATTTCCACTTTTCAGGTCCATGTTTAAAAAGAAAAACAGCAGTAGTGAACTATAGTGTAAGAAAGTATGGTACACAGGGAAGGCATTCAGTCTCGGTTTTGGTCAGGTGAGAACTAACACCCCCGCCCTGCTACTCACAAGCTATGTGGTCTCAGACAAGTCATTAGCATCCCTTATCTCAGTTTCATGATCTGTAAGATAAACATAATGATACTACCCTCTAAGGTGGTTCTGAGGGTTAGTCTCAAGCACATAAAAGGAACCCAATAATTAGACAGTATTATTGTTCATTCTGTGATTATGGTTTTAGTGTGCCTGCCCTCTGATGCCCTCTTGCAATACCTACCGTCTTACTTGGGTTTCTCTTACCTTGGACGTGGGGAAAACCACTAGACCATTCAGGTATGAAATAAATCAAATCCCTTATGACTATACAGGGGAAGTGACAAATAGATTTAAGGGACTATATCTGATAGACAGAGAGCCTGATGAACTATGGATGGAGGTTTGTGATATTGTACAGGAGACAGGGATCAAGACCATCCCCAAGGAAAAGAAATGCAAAAAGGCAAAATGGTTGTCTGAGGAGGCCTTACAAATAGCTGTGAAAGAAGAGAAGCAAAAAGTAAAGGAGAAAGGGAAAGATATTCCCATTTGAATGCAGAGTTCCAAAGAATAGCCAGGAGAGATAAGAGAGCCTTCCTCAGCGATCCACGCAAAGAAATAGAGGAAAACAACAGAATGGGAAAGACTAGAGATCTCTTCAAGAAAATTAGAGATATCAAGGGAACATTTCACACAAAGATGGGTTCGATAAAGGACAGAAATGGTATGGACCTAACAGAAGCAGAAGATATTAAGAAGAGGTGGCAAGAATACACAGAAGAACTATACAAAAAAGATCTTCACAACCCAGATAATCACAATGGTGTGCTCACTCACCTAGAGCCAGACATCCTGGAATGTGAAGTCAAGTGGGCCTTAGAAAGCATCACTACGAACAAAGCTAGCGGAGGTGATGGAATTTCAGTTGAGCTATTTCAAATCCTGAAAGACGATACTGTGAAAGAGCTACACTCAATATGCCAGCAAATTTGGAAAAACTCAGCAGTGGACACAGGACTGGAAAAGGTCAGTTTTCATTCCAATCCCTAAGAAAGGCAATCCCAAAGAATGCTCAAAGTACTGCACAACTGTACTCATCTCACACACTAGTAAAGTAATGCTCAAAATTCCCCAAGCCAGGTTTCAGCAATACGTGAACCATGAACTTCCAGATGCTCAGGCTGGTTTTAGAAAAGGAAGAGGAACAAGAGATCACATTGCCAAAATCCGCTGAATCATCGAAAAAGCAAGAGAATTCCAGAAAAACATCAACATCTATTTCTGCTTTATTGATTATGCCAAAGCCTTTGACTGTGTGGATCACAATAAACTGTGGAAAATTCTGAAAGAGATAGGAATACCAGACCACCTGACCTGCCTCTTGAGAAACCTGTATGCAGGTCAGGAAGCAACAGTTAGAACTGGACATGGAACAACAGACTGGTTCCGTATAGGAAAAGGAGTATGTCAAGGCCGTATATTGTCACCCTGCTTATTTAACTTATATGTAGAGTACATCCTGAGGAATGCTGGGCTGGAAGAAGCACAAGCTGGAATCAAGATTGCTGGGAGAAATATCAATAACCTCAGATATGCAAATGATACCACCTTTATGGCAGAAAGTGAAGAGGAACTAAAAAGCCTCTTGATGAAAATGAAAGAGGAGAGTGAAAAAGTTGGCTTAAAGCTTAACACTCAGAAAACTAAGGTCATGGCATCTGGTCCCATCACCTCATGGGAAATAGATGGGGATACAGTGGAAACAGTGTCAGATTTTATTTTTTGTGGCTCTAAAATCACTGCAGATGGTGATTGCAGCCATGAAATGAAAAGATGCTTAGTCCTTGGAAGGAAAGTTATGACCAACCTAGAAAATATATTAAAAAGCAGAGACATTACTTTGCCAACGGAAGTCCATCTAGTCAAGGCTATGGTTTTTCCAGTGGTCAGGTATGGATGTGAGAGTTGGACTGTGAAGAAAGCTGAGTGCCAAAAAATTGGTGCTTTTGAACTGTGGTGTTGGAGAAGACTCTTGAGAGTCCCTTGGACTGCAAAGAGATCCAACCAGTCCATCCTGAAGGAAATCAGTCCTGGGTGTTCACTGGAAGGACTGATGCTGAAGCTGAAACTCCAATACTTTAGCCACCTCATGCGAAGAGTTGACTCATTGGAAAAGACCCTAATGTTGGGAGGGATTGGGGGCAGGAGGAGAAGGGGACGACAGAGGATGAGATGGCGGGATGGCATCACCAAATCGATGGACATGGGTTTGAGTAAACTCCAGGAGTTGGTGACGGACAGGGAGGCCTGGCGTGCTGCGATTCATGGGGTCGCAAAGAGTCGGACACGACTGAGAGACTGAACTGAACTGAACTGATTGTTCATTCTATCATTATCTGCAGGCACTAATGGAATTTTAGAGCAAACAAACAAACAAAAAACCCTAAAAGACAATAGACAGAGAGGTACAGAGGTTTGAAATTCAAACACTGTCAAGGGTAAAGCAAGTGCTTGGGCAAGGAGAAGAAAAGTTAGAGCAAGGGAGTCCTGGTAGAAACAGGGAATGTATACAAGCTTCATTAAGACTTTAGATTCAAATCCAAACATCATGAACAAAAAAGTCTCACTTCAGTTATTCAAGCGCTTCTCAGATGGCTCAGTGGTAAAGAATCTGCCTGCCAGTGCAGGAGATGCAGGTTTGATCCCTGGGTGAGGAAGATCTCCTGCAGGAGGAAATGGCAACCCACTCCAGTATTCTTGCCTGGAGAATTCCATGGACAGAGGAGCCTGGCAGGCTGCAGTACATGGGTTTGCAGAGTCAGACATGACTGCACAGTTGAACATGCAATCATTTCTTCAATGTAGAGACCAGGTTATCAATCTATAATGCTTGATATCCCAACATGATTATTTTAACAATAAGAAAGCCAGTGCTCAGAGAGATGGTTACTTGTCTTAATCACCCAGAGCTGGAATTAGAACTTGCTTCCCTACAAGTATACTTGAGCTTCTTTTCTTTCAGTCCCAAGTTTGTCTCTTTCTGGCATCCCTAAGAATCAAATTTCCTTTGCTGTTTTCTGGATGCTGCTCTCAAAGGAAAACTATTTTCTTCAATCATCCTGACCAGTGAGAAAACTTCACCTACTTACACACTGGGCCTCAAGTAATGAAACTCAGATAAAATGCCCTCCCAGCTCACATTCCTCGGATTTTTTGACCTTGAGATAGTTACGGAGTTTTCTTCTCTCTTGAAGACTCAGTATTTAACCCCGTAAAAGTTTGTTCAGCTACTCTATTATCACCACAGCCTTATATAATTCAATCTTGATTTATCTTTCTCAGTATTCTGAAATCAATCTCTCCAGCTGGCATTCAGATAAATTTGATAGTTTCCTAATAACCATTGATTATTATTGCTTATCAGAGACAGGATGAGAAGTCAATCAGTTGTACACTACTTACTATATATGCGTAGCTGTCAATACACAGGTATAAAGTATATTATGCATAGCTGTCAATACACAGGTATAAGTATACAGGTTCAAGTATGCTCTGGATGAATAACTGTGATTTATGTTATCATTCACTATGTGCTTAATAATTGTCATGCATGCATGCGTGCTAAGTCACTCAGTCATGCCCAAATCTTTGCAACCTTATGGACTGTGTGTAGCCCGCCAGGCTCCTCTGTCCATGGGATTCTCCAGGCAAGAATACTGGAGTGTGTTGCCATGCCCTCCTCCGGGGGATCTTCTTGACCCAGGGATCGAACCCGGGTCTCCTGCATTGCTAGCAGATTCTTTACCATCTGAGCCACCAGGGAAGTCCAATAACTGGCACAACGACTTTAAAATTAAAATAATTTTAAAGAAAATGAGAGTCTCTATTATCAAATGGCCCAAGCTTCCTCCCTTTCTCCCTCAGATATGCCTTGAGCTCCTAATAAGGTTGAAGCATTGTTCTAGCAAAAACCAAGATTTTTTTTACATTGCCACCAACCTGAGAGAAATCTGGATCAATGTGTAAGTGTTGACTTAGCAAAATATGCAAATATGCTTCCTGTTCATCCCTATTCCTGATGATTCAGAGGAGCCAGACTGTATTTTTGTTGCATTTTACCTAACTTATAGATGACGGAACACTATGGACCTTTGCTGAATCAGATTGTCTAGCATCTGAACTACTAGGGCATAAGTGAAGCACTGATCCACTCAGATTGAAGAAGAAATTTAAACTTGGGAGGAAACTTCCTCAGTAATATTTCTTAATCATAGGTTTAGTGATTTATATCAAAATATGAATGTGGATAGCAGCAATAAATAACAGTGCTTCTGACAACCCTGATGTTTAAGCCAGATTATTTATATGTATTACAAGCTTATACTTGTTTGCAACCTTGGCAAAATTTTCTTTTGTCTTTATACTTTACAACAGCATCATTTGCTTTCATTTACCTATACAACTGAGAGGCTGTAGTTCAAAATGTCTTTCAAAGGAGCCACATCCTTTAACAAATGTAAAACACGTGGAAGAATCCAACAGCTAAACTCAAAAAAAAAAAAATGCATTTTTCAAGCTACTGACTGATATCTAAATGTAAAAAACATTTGGTTATAAGAATATATTTGCCTTCTTAAAACATTTACTGGGCTCACGTTGGTTGAATATACTGTTTCTAGTTATTGGAAAAAAACAGCAAAAGTGTTAATAGCTATAGTATTCATAATAGTAAAACCAGAGCTGACATTTACTTTGTGTGACTTTTACAGGTTTAAGACTGATATTCTACAGATCAGATGTCAAATTAACCATACCCTGATTCCCTCTCTACATATATTTTTTCTTTACACTTGAAAACAATGCTTATAGTCATCTATTCTAATATTTTATGTTGTGCTTTTGGTTATTAATAACTAAAAGTTCAAATTAAAGAGCATGTTCTTATGATGTATCGGCCATACATGTTATTTGCTCTTAACTACATTTTTACTTAGATAGTTTTTGTGTGCTAGTGATCACAGATAGCGTTTATAGTATAACAACTTTTAAAATTGCCTAAGTGACTCTCTCCACTGAAAAAGCTATTTGGACAGGCCCATATGTACTTTGTTCAGTATGTTAAAAATACTAACATCAAAGACAATTTTCTCATAAATATTTTACACTAATTTAAAATAGAATCTTAGCAAACCTTGTAAGAAAAATACCAACTGACAGTCTTTCTCAATTGAACATCTCTACAAAGAGAATAATTGCAACTATAAATCATACATTGAATCTAATAAAGAAAATGGAAAATATCACGTGGCATGTTGGACTCAATTTTACTTACATTCAGTAAAGTAAAAAGAATTTGGAATATATTCACATAAAGAACAAAAAGCCAAAAAAAAAAAAAAAAAAGCATTTCCTACTAGGATTGGACTCTTATCTAGGTGGTCTGCCAAAACAACAAAAATATAAAAGTCCATTAAAAAAAGTCTCAGAATGTTATGAAAACCAGAGAAAATAGTGAATAACACTGTAACAACTTTGTATAGTGACTGATGGTAACTGGTTTCATTGAAGTGATCATTTCACAATGTACAAAAATGCTGATTCTCTATGGTACCACTGAAACTAATATAATATGTTAATTATAGCTCAATAAAAAGTATAAAATCATAAAGTATAAATTTGATTACTCCTTTTTTTTTTTTTTTTTAAATTCCCTAGCTCAGACAGTAAGAAATCTGCCTGCAATGCAGGAGACCCAGGTTCAATCTCTGGGTTGGGAAGATGCCCTGGAGAAGGGAATGACAACCCACTCCAGTATTCTTGCTGGGAGAATTCCATGGACAGAGCCTTGTGGGCTACAGTCCGTGTGATTGCAAAGAGTCAGACGTCTATGACTAAGCAACTAAACTAAACTCACTCACTTTTTTTTATCTAGCCAGCTTAAGAGAAGAGCTGATTAAAATCTAGCAGGAAAACACTGTGCAAACATCAGATGATCAGGCTGTGAGAATCATACCAAACGAAACAATTTAACTGAAACACTTGCCCAGTGCTGAGTCTGCTGGTGAGCAGCTGCCGCTCAGTCATGCATTCCCATTTGCTACTGAAACTGGGTCCAGATTCACTGATTTGAAACCAGCAATCTCAAGCTTAAGCTACCTTCCCTCATGGACGAAAATAAATGAAAGCTCCTGGTTTGTGTACCCTGGAACTTCAGATAGTCCCTCATCAGATTCCTGAAATTTTCCTTGCTCCAAATTTTCCTCTTCCAAAGACCACTTAATCTAATTCATCACAGCGAGAGTAGTTGAGACACACGGCCAAATGTACAATGATACGTTCTTGAACCAGAAGAAACTGTTCCTTTACTCCAATTTCACTTGCTGCACAGGTAGCTATAATTTAGCAACTGACTCATTCAGGGAAGTTTTAAAATATTCAAAGGTGGAAATAATGGGATTACTGTCTAGAAAAAAGACAGAAATAAATTTATTTTCAATGTCTAGAACCAGAAGAGCAGGGATTAAGAAGCATTGTGAAATAAATAAATACTTGGCAAGATGAATTATAGTAATGGTGAGGTTGTGAATGTACTAGAAATAATAAAATTTTAATGTGCAAAATAAATGATAATTATGGCATGGTCTAAAGTAAAAGACAACTTAAACATCAAAGTACATTATTGGTAATTATAAAGGTTACGGAGAGAAAGATATGAAGTTGTGTTGGTTGAGAGACTGATAAAATGACTGATTAACCAATGTAGCTAAAAGAAGTAAACAAGTTACATAAAAATGAGACTGAAAGGACCTAATTAAACTTAAGAGCTTTTGCATAACAAAGGAAACTATAAGCAAGGTGAAAAGGCAGTCTTCAGAATGGGAGCAAATAATAGCAAATGAAACAACTGACAAAGAATTAATTCCCAAAATATACAAGCAGCAGCTCATGCAGCTCAATACCAGAAGAACAAACAACCCAATCAAAAAGTGGGCCAAAGAACTAGACAGATATTTATTCAAAGACATTATCCATACGAATGGCTAATAAACATATGAAAAGATGCTTAACATACTCATTATTAGAGAAATGTAAATCAAAACCACAACGAGGTACCTCACACTGGTCAGAATGGCCATCATCAAAAAGTCTACAAACAATAAATGCTGGAGAGGGCGTGGAGAAAAGGGAACCCTCTTACACTGTTGGTGAGAATGCAAACTGATACAGCCATTATGGAGAACAGTGTGGAGATTCCTTTAAAAATTGGAAATAGAACTGCCATATGACCCAGCAATCCCACTGCTGGGCATACACACTGAGGAAACCAGAACTGAAAGAGACACATGTACTCCAATGTTCATCGCAGCACTGTTTACAATAGCTAGTATATGGAAGCAACCTAGATGTCTATCAGCAGATGAATGGATAAGGAAGTTGTGGTACATATACACAATGGAATATTACTCAGCTATAAAAAAGAATGCATTTGAATCAGTTCTAATGAGGTGGATGAAACTGGAGCCTACTATACAAAGTGAAGAAAGTCAGAAAGAGAAATACCGATACAGTGTATTAATGCATATATATGGAATTTAGAAAGATGGTAATGACGATCCTGTATGCAAGGCAGCAGTAGAGACACAGATGTAAAGAACAGACTTTTGGACTGTGTGGGAGAAGGGGAGGGTGGGATGACTTGAGAGAATAGCAATGAAACATATATATTACTATATGTAAATTAAATGACCAGTGCAAGTTTGATGCATGAAGTAGGGCACTCAAAGTCAGTGTTCTGGGACAACCCAGAGGGATGGAGTGGGGAAGGAGGTGGGAAGGGGGTTTGGGATCGGGGGACACATGTGCACTCATGGGTGATTCATGTCGCTATATGGCAAAACACCACCACGTTATTGTAAAGTAATTATCCTCTAATTAAAATAAATTAAATAATGTAAAAAAATGAGATTAAAGACCCAATATGCTGGAGAGAAAAAAAACTGGAGGCTGCTAGGGCAAGGGCAACATAATTAATGAGGATGTAGGAAAGATGAAAATATTGGAGTTTCTTGCTTTATACATTTGACAATGGTGGATATGAAGCAGTTTTGAATGACACATGTAGCAACCTTAAAGTGGGTAACTGCCATGGTGTAGCAGAAAAACACCTGCAGCTTCTTTTAGGCTCTTCCTAAAAGAGCTAGTAAGGATAAGAAACTGTATGATCAGAACACTAAGACTGTTATTATATAAATGTTGATGTTACTAAAACTAAAACTAATGGGTAAAAGAAAAAAGGGTGAGTTTGCTATTAATATACTCAAGGAGAATAAATTACTTTATTCTTTCATATAACCATGTAACATTTATTGAATCCCTTCTACTTTTCATTGACACTGAATCAATTATAAGAAATAACATAACTTTTTAGCTTAGAGATAAAGGTGGGAACCAAATTTATATGGAAGTAACATGGATATCAAAAGAAACTCAAAAGAACTTATTTCTTTCATCAATAATAAACCAACCTTAAAAAAAATGTTAAAGAGTCTTCTCTAAATTGGAAAAAAAAATAAAAATATATGGGAAAGGAAAGGTCTCACAGAAAAGGCAAATAGATAATAAGGACTAACAATCAAACAATAAAATAAGCCAGTATAAAGATTAAAAGTCAAAAAATCATAAAAGCAGCTGTAACTACAATAAACAGTTATGGTATAACCACAAAGATATAAAATAGAACATCAAAAACACAAAAGGTAGAGGAGGGGAGTAAAAACACATATCTTATAGAGTATATGTGAAATTAAATGACTGTCAGTTTGAAACAAGCAGTTACAGTTATAGATCAGCATAGATGAATCTCATGCTAACCACAAATCAAAAACCCACAATGGATATAAAACTAAAAAGAAAGGAACACAAGCATGCTAACAAAAATCATCAAGTAATAAGAATTAAAAAAAAAAGAAAGAACTACAAAACAACCAGAAAACAAGTAATAAAATGGCAGTAAGTAAATACCTCACGGGTTTCCTTAAGGATCAACTGGTTTGATCTCCTGGCTGTCCAAATGATTCTCAAGAATCTTCTTCAGCACCACAATTATAATGCATCAGTTCGTCGGTGCTCAGCCTTCTTTATGGTCCAACTCTCACATCTGTACATGACTACTGGAAAAACCACAGCTTTGACTATACAGACTTTTGTTGGCAAAATGATGTCCTTAAGGAAATCAACCCTGAATATCCATCAGAAGGACTGATGCTGAAGTTGAAGCTCCACTACTTTGGCCACCTGATGTGAAAAACTGACTCACTGGAAAAGACCCTGATGCTAGAGAGATTGAGGTCAGGAGGAGAAGCGGACAACAGAGGATGAGATGGTTGGATGGCATCACTGACTCAATGGACATGAGATTAAGCAAAGTCTGAGAGACAGTGAAGAACAGGGAAGCCTGGCATGCTGCAGTCCATGGGGTCGCAAAGAGTGGGATACGACTAAGTGACTGAAAAATAGTAACATCTACAAAGAACCTATTTCCAAAGAAGGTCATCTTCACAGATGTAAGACCTGAAACCATAAAACTCTTAGAAGAGAACGTAGACTGAACACTCTGAAATACATCATAGCAGTACTTTTTTTAGGTCCTAAGGCAAAAGAAACAAAAGCAAAAATAAACAAAGGGGACTTAATGAAACTTAAAAACTTTTGCACAGTAAAAGAAAACATCAACACAATGAAAAGACAATCTGTGAAATGAGAGAATATACTTGCAAATGATGAGACTGACAAATGCATTGTTCCCTATCATCAAAATCAACCGCAAACGCTCATCTATTCATGCCGATCTTTAATGAGATTTTACGTATTTCATGTTTGAAAATGAGTTTTTACAAAGACAGGTATTGCCAAGATACTGATATCAATCTACAAAAATATGATTTTAATTGAGCATATTCATTCCTTGGAAGGCATTTGTCTTAAGTTTATTTTCTCTGGATAAATTTCTTAATCTACTGCAATCAAAGATGATTTAATTAACTCAACATCAGAAAATGGCTTTCCTTGCTTAACTAACAAATGAATGACTCAGAAACTTTCTATGGTTGCATCTTCATTTGTATGTTTGAGAAGGGATTCTTCTATGATGCAATACTAAATTTTAGTTTTCTAATTTTTATGAATGCTCTTTTCTTATTAATTGGGAATGTTACTGGTGAGTGCTCAGTTTGGTGATGTTGACATATTTTTATTATTTTTGCAAAACCACAGTGCCACTGCTTTGCCAATCATGTGGTATGACCATACATGTGGCACTTGAAAGACTACAGAATTGTAACTGTGTCACTGTGATTGGAAATGCATCGAATAGCAATGCAAAGAGATGAGAGCATAACATACAGTCTCTGTGGCTGCTACTCAGCTCTGACATTAGAGTGTATGAGTAGTTACAGGTGGATACATAAACAGATAAGCATAAATAAAACTCACAAAACTTTATTTTATAGCACTGAAATTTGAATATAATTTTCACATTGGGAAATATTCTTTTTTTTTTTTTAACCATTTCTAAATGTAAAAACCACTCAGCTTAAAGGCCCAGCAAAAAGAGACAGGCCAGATTTGGTTCACAGACCATAGCTTCCTGGTCCTTGTGGGACAGCATAGATGCTTCACGCTCAAAGGCAAAGCTGAGTGGGTTCGTAATCAGGAACTTCATGCGTCACTATAGATTTAAGTTGAATATGGATGGCACAACACTCATTTCAGAAACATCATTTTGTATAAGACTTGAGGTAAGAGGCATGATAAAAGCCAAACACTGAAATATTACTTGATGCACTCCTTAAGGCACTGTTTCTTGACATGGAACATGCACTAAGAAGTGGTGCTTGTCATACATGTATATTCATGTCCCTCTAATTTGTTTCATTAGAAATCTACACTTTTATTTAGCTATGAAGTTAGTTTCTATGTATACTGAATTTCAAGAACAACCTCCTAGATAAAGAGATATATTGGTAGGTATTATAAGTGATAAAATCAATGTTTCATGTTCCATGATTGAAACCAGAGAAGTTCATGTGAGTATCTAATTATCTACAAAAATGTTCTCAAAACTGACTGTAGCATAAGCCCATTTGGTAAATCTCTCTCTAATAAATTGTTACGAGAACAAAGGGAAAGTAGAAAACTCAGTCTTACATGCATGCTAAGCACACACATGTGGTATACACACAGAAACATGCATACTGACACGCAAACTTCTGTCCCACAGTAGGAAGCAATTCAATGTATCTATAAAATTTTTATAAATTTCTCTTTATAGATGTTTATAAAATTTTATCCTTATTATTCAGGCTATAATTCCAGATAGGACTTCATTTATGATTATCAGGAATTTGCATATTGGGAGGGCATTAGGAGAGAAAAGACTAATAATTCCAAATCTGACTTGAATTCATGTTTTCCCCAGAAAACTTTTCTTTTCAGCAACATCTTTATTCCTTAAAACTCTGAAGCTTGTGCTAACTAGTGTGACCAAGACTTAATGTAAATAATTTTTCATTTAATCCTTAGACAATACAGGGATTCTGGAATATTCTAATTTGTCTTAACCAAAAGTTTTAACACTTTAAGATATGTTCACACAAATCCAACTCCCAAATATAAGAAAAATAAAAAACATTTTCTTAAAACATAACACAGACTACATAGTAACAAAGGCCAATAAAGATGACAATTTTTAAAATAATGCATCTGGGCATACTCGCTACTTGCTAAGAGTTTATATTTAAAGTCAAAACTGTTAAGAGAATTATAATCTGAATTTTGAAAATTCCATAGTAGCCTTTTAAATATAACATATACATTAATATAATGTGGAGACTTAAACACATTTGAGAAATATGCACTCACTATTAAAAAGCAAGGACTTTTATTTATTGCATAAACAATACTGAGGCAACTGCAAAATTTTTTTAATGAAAAAATATATAAAATCCCACTACTTTAGCAAATGAATATTATCAACCATTTCTCAAGTCAAAATGTACTCATTCTTCTCACATAGTGGAGATAAGTCTGTGTCCTTGAAAAACCAAGAATTTTCTACATCGCCTCATCATAATTGAGTCATTTATAGTAATGGAACAGGCCTTCCACAAGTCTCTTACCCTTATCCCTCAGAGGGCAGACAGAATGGAAACCACAAACAGAAAACTAAGCAAACTGATCACTTGGATCACAGCCTTGTCTAACTCAATGAAACTATGAGACATGCTGTGTAGGGCCACCCAAGACAGACAAGTCTTGGTGGAGAGTTCTGACAAAACATCATCCACTAGAGAAGAATGCAAACCACTTCAGCATTCTTGCCTTGAAAACTCCATGTACAGTATGAAAAGGCAAAAAGATAAGACACTGATGGATAACAGAAGCAGAAGATATTAAGAAGAGGTGGCAAGAATACACAGAAGAACTGTACAAAAAAGATCTTCACAACCCAGATAACCACGATGATGTGCTCACTCACCTAGAGCCAGACATCTTAGAATGTGAAGTGAAGTGGGCATTAGGAACCATCACTATGAACAAAGCTAGTGGAGGTGATGGAATTCCAGCTGAGCTATTTCAAATCCTAAAAGATTATGCTGTGAAAGTGTCACACTCAATATGCCAGCAAATTTGGAAAACTCAACAGTGGCCACAGGACTGGAAAAGGTCAGTTTTCATTCCAAACCCTAAGAAAGGCAAAACCAAAGAATGCTCAAACTACCACACAATTGCACTCATCTCACATGCTAGCAAAATAATGCTCAAAATTCTCCAAGCCAGGCTTCAACACTACGTGAACTGTGAACTTCCAGATGTTCAAGCTGGTTTTAGAAAAGGCAGAGGAATGAGAGATCAAATTGCCAACATATGCTAGATCATCAAAAAAACAAGAGAGTTCCAGAAAAACATCTATTTCTGCTTTATTGACTATGCCAAAGTCAATTTATTGACTGTGTGGATCACAATAAACTGTGGAAAATTCTGAAAGAGATGGGCATACCAGACCACCTGACGAGCCTCTTGAGAAATCTGTATGCAGGTCAGGAAGCAGCACTTAGAAGTGGACATGGAACAACAGACTGGTTCCAAATCGGGAAAGGAGTACGTCAAGACTGTATATTGTCACCCTACTTATTTAACTTATATGCAGAGTACATCATGAGAAATGCTAGGCTGGAGGAAACACAAGCTGGAATCAAGATTGCCGAGAGACTGGACATGGAAGCAACCTAGATGCCCATCAGCAGACGAATGGATAAGGACGCTGTGGTACATATACACCATGGAATATTACTCAGCCATTAAAAAGAATTCATTTTAATCAGTTCTAATGAGATGGATGAAACTGGAGCCCATTCTACAGAGTGAAGTAAGCCAGAAAGATAAAGACCAATACAGTATACTAGTGCTTATATATGGAATTTAAAAAGATGGTAACGATAATCCTATATGCAAAACAGAAAAAGAGACACAGATGTACAGAACAGACTTTTGGACTCTGTGGGAGAAGGTGAGGGTGGGATGTTCAGAGAGAACAGCATTGAAACAAGTATACTATCAAGGGTGAAACAGATCACCAGCCCAGGTTGGATGCATGAGACTGGTGCTCAGGGCTGGTGCACTGGGAAGACCCAGAGGGATGGGATGGAGAGGGAGGCGGGAGTGGGGATCGGGATGGGGAACACATGTAAATCCATGGATGATTCATGTCAAAATCATTCATACAATGATTCATTGTATGGCAAAAACCACTACAATATTGTAAAGTAATTAGCCTCCAACTAATAAAAATAAATGGAAAAAAAAAAGATTGCTGAGAAAAATATCAATAACCTCAGATATGGAGATGACACCACCCTTATGCCAGAAAGCCAAGAGGAACTAAAGAGCCTCTTGATGAAAGTGAAAGAGGAGAGTGAAAAAGTTGGCTTACGACTCAACATTCAGAAAACTAATATCATGGCATCTGGTCCCATCACTCCATGGGAAATAGATGGATAAACAGCGGGAACAGTGGCTGACTTTATTTCTCTGGGCTCCAAAATCACTGCAGATGGTGACTGTAGCCATGAAATAAAAAGACGCTTACTCCTTGGAAGAAAAGTTATGACCAACCTAGACAGAATGTTAAAAAGCAGAGACATTACTTTGCCAACAAAGGTCCATATAGTCAAGGCTATGGTTTTTGCAGTATTCATGTACAGATGTGAGAGTTGGACTATAAAGAAAGCTGAGCACCAAAGAACTGATGCTTTTGAGCTGTGGTGTTGGAGAAGACTCCTGAGAGTTCGTTGGAGTGCAAGGAAATCCAATGAGTCCATCCTAAAGGAAATCAGTCCTGAATGTTCATTGGAAGGACTGATGTTGAAGCTGAAACTCCAATACTTTGGCCACCTGATGCAAAGAACTGACTCATTTGAAAACACCCTGATGCTGGGAAAGATTGAAGGCAGGAGGAGAAGGGGATGACAGAGGATGAGATGGTTTGATGGCATCACCGTCTCAATGGACATGAGTGTGAGTCAACTCCAAGAGTTGGTGATGGACAGGGAGGCCTGGCATGCTGCAGTCCATGGGGTCGCAGAGTTGGACACTACTGTGTGACTAAACTGACCTGAACTGAGGTCAGTAGGTGCCCAGTGTGCCTGTGGAGAAGAGTTGGAGAAATAGGTCCAGAAGAAATGAAGAGGCTGAGCCAAAGTAAAAACAATGCCCGGTTGTGGATGTGACTGATATTGGAAATAAAATCCAATGCTGTAAAGAACAATACTGCATAGGAACCTGGAATGTTAGGACCATGAATCAGGGTAAATTGGAAGTGGTCAAACAGCAGATGAAACAAGAGTGAACATTGACATTTTAGGAACCAGTGAACTAAAATGGACTGGAATGGGCGAATTCAATTCAGATGACCATTACATCTATTACTGTGGACAAGAATCTCTTATTACTCAGCCATTAAAAAGAATTCATTTGAATCAGTTCTAATGAGATGGATGAAACTGGAACCCATTATACAGAGTCAAGTAAGCCAGAAAGATAAAGAACATTACAGCATACTAACACATATATATGGAATTTAGAAAGATGGTAATGATAACCCTATATGCAAAACAGAAAAAGAGACACAGAAATACAGAACAGACTTTTGAACTCTGTGGGAGAAGGCGAGGGTGGGATGTTTCGAAAGAACAGCATGTATATTATCTACAGTGAAACAGATCACCAGCCCAGGTGGGATGCATGAGACAAGTGCTCGGGCCTGGTGCACTGGGAAGACCCAGAGGAATCGGGTGGAGAGGGAGGTGGGAGGGGGGATTGGGATGGGGAATACATGTAACTCCATGGCTGATTCATGTCAATGTATGACAAAACCCACTGAAATGTTGTGAAGTAATTAGCCTCCAACTAATAAAAATAAATGAAAAAAAAAAAAGAAAAAGAAAAAATGGAATAGCCCTTATAGTCAACATAACAGTCTGAAATGCAGTACTTGGGTGTAGTCTCAAAAATGACAAACATTAATGCCAAAGAAGCTGAAGTTGGATCATTCTATGATGACCTACAACTTCTGGAACTAACAACAAAGAAAGATGTCCTTTTCATCATAGGGAACAGGAATGCAAAAGTAGGATGTCAAGAGATACCTGGAGTAGCAGGCAAGTCTGGCTTTGGAGTACAAAATGAAGCAGAGCAAAGGCTAACAGAGTTTGGTCAAGAGAACGCACTGGTCACAGCAAACACCCTCTTCCAACAACAAAAGAGATGACTCTACACATGGACATCAATGGTCAATACTGTAAACAGATTGATTATATTCTTTGCAGCCAAAGATGGAAAAGCTCTATACAGTCAGCAAAAACAAGATCAGGAGCTGACTTGGCTCAGATCATGAACTACTTATGGCAAAATTCAGACTTAAATTGAAGAAAGTAGGGAAAACCATTAAACCATTCAGGTATGACCTAAATCAAATCCCTTATCATCACAGTGGAAGTGACAAATAGATTCAAGGGATTAGATCTGATAGACACAGTGCCTGAAGAACTATGGACAAAGATCTGTAACACTGTACAGGCCACAATGATCAAAACCACCCCCAAGAAAAAGAAATGTGAAAAGACAAAATGGTTGTCTGAGGAGGCCTCACAGATAGCTGAGAAAAGAAGAGAAGCAAATGGCAAAGGAGAAAAGGAAAGATATACATATCTGAATGCAGAGTTCCAAAGAATAGCAAGGAGAGATAAGAAAGTCTTCCTCAGTGATCAGTGCAAATAAATAGAGGAAAGCAATGGAATGGGAAATACTAGAGATCTCTTCAAGAAAATTAGAGATACCAAGGGAACATTTCATGCAAAGATGGGCTCAATAAAGGACAGAAATGGTATGGACCTAACAGAAGCAGAAGATATTAAGAAGAGGTGGCAGGAATACACAGAAGAACTGTACAAAAAGATCTTCACGACCCAGATAATCATGGTGTGCTCACTCACCTAGAGCCAGACATGTTAGAATATGAAGTCAAATGGGCATTAGGAACCATCACTATGAACAAAGCTAGTGGGGGTGAAGGTATTTCAGCTGAGCTATTTCAAATCCTAAAAGATGATGCTGTGAAAGTGTTGCACTCAATATGCCAGCAAATTTGGAAAACTCAGCAGTGGCCACAGGACTGGAAAAGGTCAGTTTTCATTCCAATCCCTAAGAAAGGCAATCCCAAAGAATGCTCAAACTACTGCACAGTTTCACTCATCTCACACACTAGAAAAGTAATGCTCAAAATTCTCCAAGCCAGGAGTCAACAGTATGTGAACTGAGAGCTTCCCAATATCCAAGCTTGATTTAGAAAAGGCAGAGGAACCAGAGATCAAGTTGCCAACATCCTCTGGATCACAGAAAAAGCAAGGTTAATTCCAGAAAAAAACATCTATTTCTGCTTCATTGACTATGCCAAAACATTTGACTGTGGATCACAATCAACTACGGAAAATTCTTAAAGAGATGAGAATACCAGACCACCTGACCTGCCTCCTGAGAAATCTGTATCCTGGTCAGGAAGCAACAGTTAGAACGGGACATGGAACAACAGACTAGTTCCAAATTGGCACAGAAGTACGTCAAGGTTGTATACTGTCACCTGGCTTATTTAACTTAAATGCAGAGAATATCATGCAGAATGCCAGTATGGATGAAGCACAGGCTAGAATAAAGACTGCCAGGAGAAATATCAATAACCTCAGATATGCAGATGACACCACCCTTATGGCAGAAAGCCAAGAGGAACTAAAGAGCTTTTTGATGAAAGTAAAAGAGAAGAGTTAAAAAGCTGGCTTAAAACTTAGCATTCTAAAACAAATATCATGGCATCCTGTTTCATTACATCATGGCAAAGAGATGGGGAAACAATAGAAACAGTGACAGACTTTGAGAAGACTCATGAGAGTCTCTTGGACTGCAAGGAGATCAAACAGTCAATCCTACAGGAAATTGGTCCTGAATATTCATTGGAAAGACTGATGCTGAAGCTGAATCTCCAATACTTTGGCTACCTGATGCAAAGAACTGACTCACTGGAAAAGACGCTGATACTGGGAAAGGTTGATGGCAGGAGGAGAAGGGGAAAACAGAGGATGAGATGGTTGGATGGCATCACCGACTCGATGGACATGAGTTTGAGCAGGCTCCGGGAGTTGGTGATGAACAAGGAAGCCTGGCGTGCTGCCTTCCATGGTGTTGCAAAGAGCTCAACATGACTGAGCAACTGAACTGAATTGGTAGCAATGGTATTGAGTAGGTGAATTCTAGAATTATTCAGCAGTTTTTGAATGTTGGATAGTGAGGTTAACTGCTAAAAATGTATTCAAGCAAGAGCCAACTGAAGGGAAACCAGCCATGTGTTCCTAATCTTTAAATGGAGATTAGGGTTAGGTAGGAGATAACTTTCCATGTTAGGTGAATACACCAGTTACTTTTGCCACAACACTTACTAAGCAGTTAGTATGGCACCAACTAGAAATTGTTCCGTACCTCTTTTCCTCTTCTAGGCATACAGGTAGATTACATTCTTATCTTTCCTTACAGTTAGGTTTGGCCACATGACAGAGTTTTGGATAATAGAACATTAGCACAATCGATGTGCTCCACTTCTATGTCAGCAAATCAGGCCTCCCAGAAGCCAACTTCCATGATCCTTCTCATTTTTTCATTGGAAGGAGACAACTATACAACCTTGGAGACCATGTCTTGAATATGACAGAGACTTCCATTAAGCTGGGTTTCTGAATGACTGAGTGGAATGAAACATTTCTTACTTTCCACTAAACTGGGATAGCTCAGCACTGTTTTGTGAGCAAGAAATAAACTAGTTGTTCAAACAGTTATAAATGTTGTGGACCATTTTTTACAGCAGCTACTATTACCCTATTATTATGTAATTGGGGATATAGGCAAAGAGGAAGTTGCATTTTCTCTCTTTCTTTATTCCAAGACAAATCTGCTAGCACTCTTGTCTGTACCACCTCTGATTTCACTGTCATTATCATTTCTAGTTTCTACTTGAACCTGTAGTCGAGTCTAAAGCCAAAGATTATACTCCTAGCTATAAAAAAACTGGGAAAGGTTTATCCAATTTCTATCATCACATCTAAAATGGTAAAATAATCATTTAGTCCTATAGTCTTAGTTCTTCTTAACTGACAACTCCAATAATATAAAACCATGTATATCAACATTCTCTAAAACAGAATGTATCAACTGACTGATACCTCCAAAAGTTCTTGGTACATCTGCAGATATAGTTCTATCTAGGGCAGGCTGCTATTACATGAGATTGTTTTAGCAACCAATATTTATCCATTTTAAAATTAAAATTAAAGGTTTGAAGAAAGGCATGCTGCTTCTGCAGTTTCAGGAATGTCTGATCTTTTGCCGACAATAACAGACTCCATGGTCTGTAGCCCACCAAGCTCCTCTGTCCTTGGAATTCTCCTGGCAAGAAGACTGGAGTGGACTGCCATTTCCTTCTCTAGGGGATCTTCCCAACTCAGAGATCGAACCTGGGTCTCCTGCATTGCCAGTGGATTCTTTACCATCTGAGCCACCAGGGAAGCCTGCCAACAATAACACTGACATGTAATCATGCCTATTATCTGCTATATCTATCAGGAACCTAATCATAAAATATAGCTGAATGGCATTATGCATTATTCTTAGAAATGAACAAAATATGAGATTCCTTAACTGCAACTTGCATCATCTCTATATGCAACTAATCTCAACTAGATCTTCAGTTTAACTTTGCATTCCTTAAATTCAGCTGACAACCTATCTTATTTCTTATGATAGCCCTTCCAGAACTTTTCTACTTTTCTGAAGTATCCTCCTCCAACCCTGTATTTCTCATTTTCAGCAGTTAAGTTCCTGAGAAGATGCAGGCCATTATAATGAGTTCACTCAAATTCTTCACCTTTCACCTATCTACATACATCTTCAGCTATTTGTTCCTCCTTACTTCCTTACAGCATCTCTTTGAAGCCTTATCACACACAACCTCCTAGATGCGAGATACACACCCCCATCTTACGTCCTGATGGTTTATTTTCACCTCCTCCAGGTTTTCTCTATCAAGCTTTCTCATTTTCCCAGGCTATACAATTTTCTCTTCCTCTCTACTAGTTCTCAAGTCTAAAGCAAAATTCTCTACACCCATGAGGACAAAAGAAAAGTTAAAGAGAAATCTTCCTCAGGGACTTTCAATATTATCCCCACCTTTCTCCTTCTTTTTGCTAACAAACTTTTAAATGGAGAACCTATGTTTTCTCCTTCTTTTTCTTTCCAGCCACTGGCTTTTTAATTTGCTTTAGTCTAGATTTATGGAGAAGTGTGCAGGATATTGTACACTGAAGATGGACTAAGATAGACATCAAAATAGAAGAGTAGAGGTAAGACAAAATGACAATGTGTTTGGAGGGAAATATATGTATCTTCTTGGGTGGTTGCAGGGAAAGAAAGGAAAAAGAGCTGGAAAAGTAGAATGTGATAGATGGCTGTTGTTGTTGTTTAGTTGCTAAGTTGTGTTTGACTCTTTGTGACTCCATGGACTGTAGCCTGCCAGGCATCTCTGTCCATGGAATTTCCCAGGCAAGAATACTGGAGTTGGTTTCCATTTCCTTCTCCAGGTAGAGAGTTCAGAATATCAGTATTTATGTAGGATATTCAGTGGTTTCATTAAGAAACCTAGATGTCCACCAGCAGACGAATGGATAAGGAAGTTGTGGTACATATACATCATGGAATATTACTCATTACAGTTTTTTTTAAGCAAAGAAATATTTCACAACCTCTAAAGCCACCAAAATATGAGAATACACTTTAAATTCAAGAAAATGGGTAAGACAGGGACCTCAGCCACCCTTCTTTTTTTTTTTTTTTTTTGCATTGTTTATTTTTTTTTTTCTGCATTCATTATTTATTAAGGTGATCATTTTTTTTTTTTTTTTGGTCATACATTGACATGAATCAGCCATGGATTTACATGTATTCCCCATCCCGATCCCCCCTCCCACCTCCCTCTCTACCCGATCCCTCTGGGTCTTCCCAGTGCACCAGGCCCGAGCACTTGTCTCATGCACCCAACCTGGGCTGGTGATCTGTTTCACCATAGATAATATACATGTTTCAATGCTGTTCTCTCAAAACTTCCCACCCTCACCTTCTCCCACAGAATCCAAAAGTCTGTTCTGTACATCTGTGTCTCTTTTTCTGTTTTGCATATAGGGTTATCATTACCATCTTTCTAAATTCCACATATATATGTTAGTATGCTGTAATGTTCTTTATCTTTCTGGCTTACTTCACTCTGTATAATGGGCTCCAGTTTCATCCATCTCATTAGAACTGATTCAAATTAATTCTTTTTAATGGCTGAGTAATATTCCATGGTGTATATGTACCACAGCTTCCTTATCCATTCGTCTGCTGATGGGCATCTAGGTTGCTTCCATGTCCTGGCTATTATAAACAGTCTCAGCCACCCTTCTTAGTCCCATATTCTCATCGTTTTCTATATCCTATCATGTATTTCTCTATATTCTTCTGCCTTTAGACCAATTCTAATTATCTACATACTTATCACATGATAACAGTTCACAGATTTCATTACCACTATCATAACTGACATTTTCATATGTTATATTTCACTTAATACATGAAATACAGTGAAAAATCTGAATGTGTAAATAAGCCATTATATAGGATGCTCTGGTTTAAAATGAGGAAAACTAACTGTCTAACATCACCTACAGTATTTCTTATGGACTTTTAGGACATTCTTTCACAAGGCTGTTCAAACTATAATGGGGAACTTATTGAACCAATAATTCAGCCTTCCAAACAAATTTGCTCTTTTAGAAATACATATAATTGTCACTATTCTTTCTAAGTTTCCTCATGAAAGTGTGAAAGTATTAGTCACCCAGTTCTGTCCTTCTTTCTGAGACCCCATGGACTGTAGACCACCCACCTTCTCTGTTCATGGAAATCTCCAGGAGAGAATACTGGAGTGGGTAGCCACGCCCTTCTCCAGGGGATCTTCCCAACCCAGGGATTGAACCCAGGTGTCCTGCATTACAGGCAGATTCTTTACCATCTGAACCACCAAGGAAACTCAAGTTTTTTCATGGATTTATGATATATAATAGCTTTAAGGTGCCTGCTGTGGCAAAGTCCATAGGCTGACCTGATACGTGCATAACTATCTATACGTATTGATTCACTGATTTTTGACTTACTGATTTTTCTCTATGTTCTGGACACTGCATCATATGCTTTACATTGATTAAGTTAATTTTTAAAAGAATAAAGAAGAATAAAGGTGGCCCAGAGAAGTCAAGGGTTTTAGCTAAAATGGAACAGACAGGATCTGCCCAGTCAAATGAGCACCTGGCCCACACTTCTTTCATTACATAATCACACCAAAGGTTACCACCTTTCCCAAGACCCAGTAAAAATGGTTGGTGCAGACAACAGAGGCAAGGAGCATTTTCACAGAAATATCACAATTTAAGGGAAAGTAACCTGAAAAAAGAGATGTTCAGTTTTCTCGCAGTAATAAGCAGATGTGTGCATCCATTTACCTGGTTTTCAGATTAGATATTGCTCTGTAATAACTGAGCAGAAATTTGAGAATTTTTCTGTATGGCAGTGAAGGATCAAGATTATTCATGTACTGTTGATTGAACTGAAAGTCAGTCAGTCGTGTTCAACTCTTTGTGACCCCATGGACTATAATGTCCATGGAATTTTCCAGGCCAGAATACTGGAATGGGTAGCCTTTCCCTTCTCCAGGCAATCTTCCCAACCAGGGATGGAACCCAGGTCACCCACATAGCAGGTGGCTTCTTTACCAGCTGAGCCAGTCTTTCAGAAATTGACATCTTCTCGAGGTCATAGAGTGTTAGTTACAGACAGCAGGTCAGTGGATCCAGGTCCAAACAAAGACAGTCTTTGGTCAGAAAGATTTCAGTTTAATGAATAAGAAAACTACAGATGTTAATTGAAGTTAACTTGAAGAAGGACCTATTAACTTCTTTATTAAGCAGACAAATGCTATGTTTGTGTAAAGGGGTGGGAGTAGATTCCCCTCCAGGCCCACTAAGACAGGACAGGTCATGGAGGGTGAAATAGACTTAAGCAGGAAGAAGACAGCTGAGTATACGTCGAGCTGGAGGTTGATCTAACTGTGAAAGATGGCATTAGCACAGTTTATTTCCATAACATCTTTCCAGAAAGTTAAGCATTTTTTCTTCCATTATGTCAATTTTTCCAAGGCTAGTCTCAAAATGCTCCATGAATCAGAAGACAGACTCAACTGGAATAATTTCCAGTTTATCTGATGAGGTTTATTTGTTATATGATATAGGATTTTAAACTCCACTAGAAACTAACTAGGGTGAAATACTTAATATAGGAAAACTTAATTGAGACATCATATGTTTATTTTTAAAAATCAAAATGCAAAATATTGGCAGATTAATTTATTTCTTACTTTGCAGATGCTGTGAGGCAAAATGGCCAGGAAAAAAATATTCAATAAAATTCCAGAATTTACCCAAATAGCAATGTCTTTAAAAGGGACACATAACTTTAAAAGGGACCCTAGTCATATGGTCTTATCTGAGTACAGTTTTCTAGAATGACTTAATATCCATCACAGACATGCAGATTAGCCTTCATTGATGCCAATATTTTAGACATTTGGTAAGATATTTATCTTCATTCCACTAAAAAAAAACAGCTTAGTGCAGTAAATTAAAGCAGAGAAGTGATTTATTTCTGCAGAATTTCCAAGACAAATTTTCTGTGCCATACGTTTTCTTAATTGTTAAATGTCTCTTTAACAGAAGGGGAAAATGGAATAAATTAAATATGGATTCATGAAACGTATGTAAAAAGAGTTTCTGAAAAATGAATATTTATAAACATTGAATTACATCCTCTACACTGCATTAAGCTAAAGAAAATACAAAGTATGTAAAGAGAACTTCCTAAGTTTGTGATTAACTTGAGTAATGGAAAAGGGCTAAGAAGATTCTTGAAAGGCTATTATAAAAATAAATCTATTTATGCATCTCCTCAAGCATCACTGTAGAGTTTTTCCACTCTGCCTCATTCTCCCACCTGTTTGGAAAGATATGCCCTGGCAGTGTGTCTAGAACCTAATATCATTCCTAACCACATACAAATTGAATTCCAGCCTCATAGCATCAAATCTCTGGGGAATCAAATCTGGCCATATACAAAGAACACAAACTGTTCCTTAACAAGATGGCAGGTATTTGGCACGTGGTATGGGTTTTGTTTAAACAAGCTGATTAGCAGTATCACGTTGGCAAGTTCCTTGTTTATAATCATTCTATTTCATTTGCCTATAAAAAGTAGAAGCACACATTCTGTTTTATAAGCCTGGTATGAATCAGTAGGAATTTTTTCCCCCTCTGGAGTAAATACTGCATAGCTAAAACAAGGGGGAAAACAGATAATTTAAGTACAAGGGATTTTAAAGCCCACCAACATTGCCGTAAGGAAAAGGTTTCTGCTAACAATTACCCCGTTAACCACATTTAAACTCTGGTGGAAAAAAAAAAAAAAATAGACACACCAGTAAATCTCTCTGTATTTTCTGCCTAAAACCAGTGTAGATAAAAGGACTCTCATCTAGGATTATTACTTTTTTAATGTAAATATATTTCTTCTTTTTTGGAACTGGGATATAGTCGCTTTACAATGTAAAGTTTCCGCTGTACAATGAAGTGAATCAGCTCTATGTATACACATACATTTATGTACATATATCCAAGTCCTTCCTCTTGGACTTCCCTCCGACCCCCGCATCACATGCATCTAGATTAGGTTTAATACTTTAAAATATCATTTTCAATCCTTCTAACCAAAGGGGTCTTAGCACTTTTTCAAGACAACCAAAAAATTTAGGTATTTTTTTAAAAAGAAGTAAGTTCATTAAATTTGTTTGGTGACTGGGATTTGATAACTGAATATCAGGATTTGGAAATTTTTAATACAAATATCATTTCTATTTTCACAGGGGCCAAGGTATGAGAAGGATGGGATCACTGACTTGATGGACATGAGTTTGAGCAAGCTCCAGGAATTGGAGATGGACAGGGAAGCCTGGAGTGCTGCAGTCCGTGGGGTCGCCAAGAGCTGGACACGACTGAGCGACTGAACTGAATGGAAGGTATGAGAAATCTGTCTTCTGTATCCTCTTACTCATTTAATATCTTTCTTTCTAACTCAACCCAAAGATTCTTAAATCATATCCTCAACTATTTGATGCTTTTGATTTTTCTATTTAAAAATTTTTATTGAAATGTAGTTGATTTATGGTATCATGTTTGTTTCAGATGTACAGTAAGGTGATTCACATAAATAAATATATATATACACACACATACACTTATCTTACATTCTCTTCCAGTATAGATTATTACTTTTATTTTTCCATTTTTTCTTTTTATTATAATCTTTACTATTGTTTTTAGGATCACTGTCCATTATCCCTTTTGTTCCAAGTATGGGAAGCAAAATCATATAGTAACTAAAGATAACAACTTTGGTAACAGGCAGTCCTGGGTTCAAGGTCACCCACTCCAGCTTAGCCTCTTAGACTTCAAGATTCCTCACCTGGTACCCATCTTGCTTGCTTCTGAGGGTCCAGTGAGATAATTCATGTAAATGCTTAGAACAGTGGCTGACTCAGAATAAATGTCTTTTCCATGAGAAAATAGTTAATATTAGTTTTTGTCTTGATTTTTATTAAACATTTTCCTTTCCTTTCCCTCCCTACTTTTATACAACTCAGTCTATAAATATATTAAAGCTATTCTTTTATTTCAAATATTTAAAATTTTTATTTTTAAAAACTTTATTAAAAAATACTTCCTCTCTCTGGCTACTATCATACCTATTTTTCTCTCATCTACAACTTCTTGAAAGAATGTGCTAGATATTCTATCACCACATTCTCATTTTATTTATTACTGAATACACTGGTTTCTGTTTAGCTCCCAAACCCTAGCATGTTTTTTGAAGGCAGTCTTAGCCTACTTACATTCTTCTAGCCGGAGCCCTTGCTAGAATTGCAGGCTCATCTTCTGGTAGTACTCCATTACCTGGAAATATGACTGACATCTCAGACTCAATCAGTCTAAATTAAAACATTATCTTAATTTTCAAGTATACTTTGCCTCTTCTAATGCCGATTCCAATTAGCAGCACTATTACCACCCATTTTATAATGTTAAAATAATAATACATTAAGTACAAACTACAACAGTATCTATTTCTGCTTTATTGACTATGCCAAAGCCTTTGACTGTGTGGAAACAAACTGTGGAAAATTCTGAAAGAGATGGGACTACCCGACCACCTGACCTGTCTCTTGAGAAATCTGTATGCATGTCAAGAAGCAACAGTTAGAACTAGACATGGAACAACAGACTGGTTCCAAATAGGAAAAGGACTATGTCAAGGCTGTATATTGTCACCCTGCTTATTTAATTTATATGCAGAGTACATCATGAGAAATGCTGGGCTGGAGGAAGCACAAGCTGGAATCCAGATTGCCAGGAGAAATATCAATAACCTCAGATATGCAGATGACACCACCCTTATGGCAGAAAGTGAAGAAGAACTAAGAAGCCTCTTGATGAAAGTGAAAGAAGAGAGGGAAAAAGTTGGCTTATGGTTCAACATTCAGAAAACTAAGATCATGGCATCTGGTCCCATCACTTCATGGGAAATAGATGGGGAAACAGTGGAAACAGTAGCTGACTTTATTTTGGGGGGCTCCAAAATCACTTTAGATGGCGACTGCAGCCATAAAATTAAAAGACATTTACTCTTTGGAAGAAAAGTTATAACCAAGCTAGACAGCATATTAAAAAGCAGAGACATTACTTTGCCAACAAAGGTCCATATAGTCAAGGCTATGTTTTTCCAGTAGTCATGTATGGGTGTGAGAGTTGGACTATAAAGAAAGCTGAGCATCGAAGAACTGATGCATTTGAACTGTAGTGTTGGAGAAGACTCTTGAGAGTCCCTTGGACTGCAAGAAGATCCAACCAGTCCATCCTAAAGGAGATCAGTCCTGGGTGTTCATTGGAAGGACTGATGTTGAAGCTGAAACTCCAATATTTTTGCCACCTGATGCGAAGAGCAGACTCATTTGAAAAGACCCTGATGCTGGGAAAGACTGAAGGCAGGAGGAGAAGGCAATGACAGAGGATGAGATGCTTAGATGGCATCACCGACTCAATGGACATGAGTCTGGGTAAACTCCGGGAGTTGGTGATGGACAGCGAGGCCTGGCGTGCTGCCGTTCATGGGGTTGCAAGGAGTCGGACACAACTGAGCGACTGAACTGAACAACAGCAATAACTAAAACTATTTAAATTTTTACTGCATGCCAAGTATTGTTCTAAGAATTTACAAACATTAACTTACTAGTGGTCCAAAAAATCCTAGGAAGTAATAACTATCCATATCTGATGAAAAGAAGGCTTAAGTAACTTGCCCAAGGTCACACAGCTAGTAAGTAGTAAAACCAGTGTTCTGTGTTGGGAATCAGTACACTTAACCACTTTACTTTTTTGACCTCATCTTGGAAGTCAAGAAGATGAAAGTCACATTTAACTTCTCAATTTCCTTTTCACCTCCCTTCTGGGTTAGTATTCCACACTCTGCACATTTCAGCTCCTATATATCTAACAAAGAGATATCTTCAGATTCTCATTTTATCTCACCTATATGGTTACTACATTTTTGCTTCTAGTTCTTTCCAATACCTCCACCCTAATCCTGCCAAAAGGATCTGTCTAATATTAAATTTTGTTGAGTTACTTCCCTGCTTCAATGGTTCCCATTAACTTTGAGTATAAAAACTAAGTTTCAGTATCAGAAACTGCCTACTTCCTCAGTACCAACTCTTGTTACTTTCATCCACATGTGTAACTAGGGAGTTCCAAATTGAGTATAGACTGTGTCCAGAGCTGAAGTTCAGGTATGTGTGATAACCTAGCAGTCTATTAAGCAGAGGACTGGGAGAGTTTAAACATAAGGACAAAAAATAAATAAACTAAAAAAACCCAAAACTAGACCAAAAAAAAACAAAAAAAGGACAGGAGATTAGGAGTCCAGGTAAGTGTGCAAGATAACACAATGAGTTAATTTTGGACATACTGAGGTTGAGGCACCAGCAGCAAATCCACATGGCAATGTACAACAAGTGAACTTGCATTAGTAACAAAGCCCTCGGCTATCAGAGGTAAGGAGCTCTTTCAAATAGATCACAATGACTATTTCTTCAACTGTTTCTTCTGGAACTTGACTGCCTGTAACAACTGAAGACACAAGTATAAATAGTACCTGATGTGACAAAAATTTTCCGCCCCCTGGTGGCTCAGATGGTAAAAAAATCTGCTTGCAGTGCAGACCTGGGTTCTACCCCTGGGTCAGGAAGATGCCCTGGAGAAGTAAATGGCAACCCACTCCAGGATTCTTGCCTGGGGAATCCCAAGGACAGAGGAGCCTGGCAGGCTACAGTCCCCGGGGTTGCAAAGAGTCGGACACGCCTGAGGGACTAACGCACACATGGCAGAAA
Organism: Cervus elaphus; assembly: GCF_910594005.1. Classification (NCBI taxonomy): domain Eukaryota; kingdom Metazoa; phylum Chordata; class Mammalia; order Artiodactyla; family Cervidae; genus Cervus; species Cervus elaphus. The sequence goes on from NC_057820.1 coordinate 21,087,514, forward strand.
TTGTCAGTGTCATAGCTGAATGTGGGAAGATTGAGGAATTGTGGAAGACTGCGCCAATTGTGGCTCCAATATTTGGCCACCTGATGCGAAGAGCTGACTCATCAGAAAAGACCCTGATGCTGCAAAAGATTGAGGACAGGAAGATAGGGGGCAACAGAGAATGAGATGGTAGGGTTAACTCAATGGACATGACTTTGAGCAAACTCGGAGAGATAATGAAAGACAGGGAAGCAGGCATGCTGCAGTCTATGGGGTTGCAAAGAGTCAGACACAACCTAGCGACTGAAAAACAATTGAAGAAGCTGTAAAATATTAGCTAACAGCATGTTTGGATCCTCTAATAAAGCCTAAATCAGAGGAGAGAAAGTCACCTTCCCGTTATCCATTTTGGCGCAGACTGCTTCCCATCTTGGGCACTGCGGGGATTCGGATCTGCCACTGCCTGGTGGAATAGTACATGTGCTTCCTGCATCTGGAAGCAATGCGGCCATTGGTTGGGAACTGCTGGGTCTGGAAAAGCAGCCACAGATAACATGGTATCTGTTGGAACATCAGTGAAGTGCTGTAGAGTGAAATGTGGACAGGCTCCCACAGCCCAACAGAAAGCCTGCCCAGTACAACAGAGCAAATGCAGAACCTGTTTGGAAGAAAGTCTGTCATAAACACGTTAGAGATAATATTGACTAATCTCAGTCACAACTAGGTTGCCAGGTGGCGAGGTATATCAGTTATATCTCTCTGGTGTCAAGGAGCCTAAGGCACTTAGTGTAAAGGAGAAAGAAGCTGCAAAATTTATATATCACCGTCAAATGACTTCTGAGGTGCCAGTGAGCTTATAGGGACTCAGGAAATTCAAACTGTGCCAGCAATATTAAAGACTTTGTAATTTTCCAGATAAACCTGACCTGTTTACTGTTTGTTATAACTCGACTTTTATTCAAATCTTTATAAGAGCATTAGTCCTTATATTGGGTTGGCCAAAAAGTTCATTCAAATAATACTTTGTGAAAAAAAAAACTTTTTATTTTGTATTGGGGTATAGCTGATTAACAATGTTGTGATGTTTCAGGTCAACAGTTAGGGACTCAACCATACCTACACATGTATCCATTCTGCCCCAAACTCCCCTCCCATCCAGGCTGCCACATAACATTGAACAGAGTTCCATGTGTAATACAGTAGGTCCTCAAGGATTATCCATTTTAAATAAGCGGTGTGTACTTAACATCAATATGCTTCAAGGGTACTGAACTTCACTTCATCTTTTCCACTGACACAACAGACTATAATTCACATTGCTTCTCTTCACAAAAGGTCACATGTGATTTGTGTCTGGCCGCCCGCTCCCACCCTCTTCTCATACGACTCTTCCCAGTACTTGCCGTTCAAGCACATTGACCTCTCTTATTTCTTCATGCACGTTAAGCTCATTCATGCCTCAAGATCTACGCACTTACTCTTCCTTTTGCCTAGAACACTTTCATCAGTCCCTCCCTTTCCTTTTCTAGACATTCAGCCCTCCCCTCCGGAGAAGGAAATGGCAACCCACTCCAGTATTCTTGCCGAGAGAATCCTGTGGGCAGAGGTGACTTAGCATGCATGCATACACTGGAGAAGGAAATGGCAACCCACTCCAGCATTCTTGCCGAGAGAATCCTGTGGGCAGAGGTGACTTAGCATGTATGCATACACTGGAGAAGGAAATGGCAACCCACTCCAGCATTCTTGCCTGGAGAATCCCAGGGACAGAGGAGCCTGGTGAGCTGCCGTCTATGGGGTCGCACAGAGTCGGACACGACTGAAGTGACTTAGCAGCAGCAGCAGCCCTCCCCTCAAATGCCACTGTCGCAGAGAAGCCTTCCATCAACAACCATTGCAAGTTTTTATCATACCTTCTTTTTATTCCCTTTTGCATTTATCCCATAAAATGATCAAGCTTATTTTTATTTATGTGTTTAGTGTCTGTCTTCTCAAAATAGAACATAAATTATACAGAAAGAGGGGCTTTGTCTGTTTTATCTTCTGCTCTACATCTTTTTTAAAAAATAAAAATTTTTTTGGAATATTGATTTAAATATTTTTTGCTGTGCTGGTTCTACATCGCTGTGTGGCCTTTCCTCTAGTTGTGGCAAGTGGGCGCTATTCTATAGTTGTGGTGCGCTGTCTCTCATTGCAGTGGTTTCTCTTGTTGAGCAGCACAGGCCCTTGGGTGGGTGGGCTTCGGTAGCTGAGGCGTGTGGGCTCACTAGTGGCGGCTCCCAGGCTCTAGAGCACAGGCTCAGTAGTTGTGGCACGTGGGCTTAGTCGCTCTGCAGCATGGGGGATTTTCCTGCACCAGGGATTGAACCAGTGAGTTGTGCATTGGCAGGCAGATTCTTTACCACTGAATCACCAGGGAAGCCTTCTGCTCTAAATCTTCAATGTCCATATCCTTACTCACTGTTCTAGATCCTTATTCTCCATTCTGTATCTTTACTATCTAGAATTCAGTAGACAGCAATTATTAAAGACAGAAATGCTTTTGAGACCAGGTGATGAAGTTTTGGGATTCACTGTACTTTTACTGATCATATGCTGCTTTCTTTATTTTCCTGTCTCTTATCTTGGTATTTGATTATCATTTGTTGCTTTTGACTGAGGTCAGGAGGTCCTCCTTTGCATGGGGCAGGCAGTCCATAGATTCATAAATCCATTTTCTTCTCTTTCTTACATGTCCACTGAACAAATGACTCAATAAGCAAACAAATAACATTGAAATTAGCAACTTTAAGACATAGTGAATACATGTAAATCTATGGCTGATTCATATCAATGTATGAAAAATAAAAAATAAAAAAAGAGACATAGTGAATCAAATTGTTTTTCTATAATTTTAAAAATTCTACACATATGAGGCTTTGGTTTGTCTATGTCCAAGTTTTTACAGCTTTTAAGATGATAATGATGTGGTTTATATCAGTCAATTTCTGATACAGTCAACTCTAGGCTACTAAAGGAGGGGATTATTTGAGGATTTGGTGGTGGGGAGTAATACAAACAAAATTTATGCAGATGCTCACTTCCATTTGGGCCAGATATTTATTTTAAAAAGAATATGCTGATGGATAGAATACAGGTTGGGCTTCCCAGATGACATTAGTGGTAAAGAACCGCCTGCCAATGCAGGATATATAAGAGATGTAGGTTCAGTCCCTGGATCAGGAAGATACCTTGGAGGAGGGCATAGCAACCCACTCCAGTATTCTTGCCTGGAGAATACCATGGACAGAGGAGTCTGGTGGACTGCAGTCCAGATGAGCTGGACATAACTGAAGAGACTTAGCACGCACTCACAGAATACAGGTTGTTCCATCTGGATAGTGATTGTATCTGCCAAGAATGGCAATTGGACCTCAAGACACGTGAGGAAGCTGCCCCTGGAATAAGGTAACTGGGGAATATCTAGGTGGTTAAAAAACAAACAAACAAAAAAAACCAAGAAGTTTCTAGCAGTCCATATATTATCACTAGACTTAATTGGTAAGATCTGCTAATAAAATCAGTTTTCTAATATATCTAAGATTATCCAGAGTAGTCCACACTATTAACAACACATCAAATATTTCCCCACATGAATGACGAGGTGTGAATGTACTATAGAAATATTTCCCTGTGCCCAAAGAAGAAAACCATGTGCACATTCATATGAACTTGGCTCTCATCACATCTAAATGAAAACTTAGTTTGTCTAATGATGCTACTATGAGACATTTCCAAATACTACAGAGTGTATAGTGTTTGTTAGCAAACCTTAAATATCCAGTAACCATTAGAACAATTTCAGCTCCCCAAACCTGGCCCCTGCATCTAGAAAAAAGGTCAAGTTATGGAGACTCATTGAAGCTATGCACATGAAGTTTTTGTTTCCACTTTGGACTCTAAAACTTATCATACATTTGCTATGCTCAATTAAATCACAGTAGTTTTTCTTTATGTTATTTGAAAAAGTGTCAAATTCAAGACAGGCCAAGAACAAACACTTTCAACTAAATACATGGTATAGATAATCTGAGATTTCTTTAAAAGAGTAAGCAAGTTTTCCACCCACAATTAACATTTATAAATAATAAATAAATGATTTCTAATGAAAGTTGAAACTTTTTAAGGGGCTACTGCCGAGTTAGAATTCAAGATATTAATTGAACATTAATTATTCTGACAAGTAATCATTAAATTCACAAACACTATGCATAAATTGGCAACTCTTTTGCAGGCCAGTTATTGCAAATTACAGTGAAATTCAAATATTAAGAGTATTTGACAAGTCATCTGCTTTAAAGTTATGTTGGTAGATAAACAAAATTGAGAGAGGCATATAGATACATACAGTTCTTTTCTAGTGAGAAAACATTACCACATATAAAACTAGTGGAGATCACCATCTTGCCTTGCAAAATAAGAATAAGAAACACAGGCCCTTCCACTCTCAGTCAGGTGCTATGAGTGCTGAGCTTTTTGCTTTTCATTAGAATCTGCAGAAAAAGAGCTGAAGAACGCCTGTCTTGTGAGACATATGTATTGACCTCAAAGGGTGAAATGCAGGGCACTATTTATTCAGGTGAAAAAATACAAAGCTTTGCGTGTTGTTCAGCAGTGATCAAACAAAGAAGATTCCAAAGAATGTACTCCATGTGTGACTTTCAGAACTCAACTGTTGTATTTCCAATATTAAGTGGTGAGGCAGAAATACCACAATTGTTAGGGCAGTGACAATTTTATTCATAACAAACTTTAAAATAGAAGTTTTTAAAATCATTTTTATGTATAAATAGTAAGTACTAGCCCTAGCTTCCATTATGGTTAAATGTAGTTGTTTGTGATAGCTACTAATAGCTGTTTTTGATAGCACTAATCTGCTGAGATGAATGAATTAATTTTTACAAATTATTTTTGTTGCCAAGTTTCTAATGATGGAAGCCAATCCTCTATGTTTTCTACATAGCCTTTACTTTGGATGATTAAAAATGCTCACCATATTCTATCATGTAAAGCGTCTCAGGATGTCATCACCAAATTATTTACAAAGCACCCATTTCATACTTGCTAGGTGACAAGTATAAGAAGCAAACCCCGATCTCAAAGAATTTACAGTTGTGACCTCCCCCTCTCCCCAGGGATAAAACCTTTCTCTGTGTATTTTTAAAGCTTTTTGCAATACAACTGTTAATTTTATCTTTCATGGCTCTCAGTTTTCTTACTGAAATGAGTGTATTAAGACAGGTCACTTATAAAGCTCCCTTTAGGTATGAAACTTCTGAGATTCTACAATAACTAATTTCAAGAGTTCTGAGGCTGAGGACATCATGGGTGGTAGAGCTGGAGTTTGAGATAAGAATGTGAAATATCGAGGTTTAATAAATAGAGCAGAGGGAGGAGCACATTCCAGGGAAATGGAATTGGGCAAGCACAGATTAGAGAAGAGCTGACCAAATAGTTTCAGAAGTCCAGTGATGGGTCACCCGTGCTCGAGTGGAGACACACTGGAGGGTGGCAGGAGAGAAAGTGGACTGGTAAGTTGGGCCAGATGGCATAATGACTTGATTCTCCAACTTGGGTTTCAGGATTTATTTTAGAGGCAAGAGTGTTTTCTAAGGAGAAGGGGTAACGTTTGCAAAGTATGTTTTGTAGAGATTGATGAAACTGATAGTTGTGGGTGTTTTAGAGGTGATAAGTTCAATTAGAAAGTTCTAGAGAGATAGGAACATGTCTGTAAGGCAGATTACTCAGGGGATTTCTGTTGTAAGTACAAAGGGAAAAACAAAAATGTTATACCATGCACATGGTCTACCAGTCACGACACTGGAGGGTGGGTATCAGTTTTATGTGCATCTTTGGAGGAAATTTAGTCCATGCTTTCATTTTGCAGGACAGATGCTTCACATCACAGTAGAAATCTAGGCTCAGGAAAGTTCATATCCTGATAAAGTGCCAAAGATATGATCAATGATTATATTCTCTGGAAATCTTTTTTCTCAGCATTAAGAATGGCATCTAAGTGCTGCCACTGCTCAATAAATCTTACCATTGTGCAATAGCAATGAAAACCCATGAAATAGTGAGAAGTGGAGCAGCATTTCCTTTTTATTGGGGTACAGTTGCTTTACAATGTTGTGTTAACTTCTCCTCTACAGCAAAGTGAATCAGCTCTATGTTTACATACATCCCTTCTTTTTTGAATTTCCTTCCCATTTAGGTCACCACAGAACATAGAGTTTCCTGTGCTGAACAGGAAGTTCTCATTAGTTACCTATTTTATACATAGTGTCAATAGTGTATATACACATATATATATGTATGCATGTATATGTGTATATATATATATATATATATATATGTCAATCCCAACCTCCCAATTTATCCCACCATCCCCGTTTTCCTCCTTGGGGGCAGCATGTCTGTACCCAGTAGGGTAATAAAAATTTTTCTTCACAAGCCTTTGTATGATCATAATGAACCAAAATATTACTCATCTCTAATGATGATTTTAGTGGGAGAATAATATATGTAATGGGGATTCCCAGGTGGCGCTAGTGGTAAAGAATCTGCCTGCCAATGCAGGAGATGCAAGCGATGCAGGTTTGATCCTGGGTCGGGAAGATTCCCCTGAAATAGGAAATGGCAACCTGTGCCAGTATTCTTGCCCGGAAAATCCAAAGCACAGAGGAGCCTGGTGGGCTATAATCCATGGGATCGCAAAGAATCAGACACAACTGAGCAGCTGAGCACACAATACATGTAATGAAAATAAGAGGATTTTTATAACAGAATCTCAAAAAAGGAGCAAACAAGAAGAAAATATAAAAATGTTAGGGAGGCGTATGAGCAACCGGAGGGTAGAAGGTTGTGAAACAAGGCTTTCACTAGATAGGTCAACAACCTAAAAAATTCTCTTAGGGGTTAGCATTCAAATGAAATTTTCATCAAAGTTCTCATGGATTTACTTAATCCTCAATACATAGGTTATATCCACGCATTGGTCGGTTAGTACAAATTTGCAATTAAATCTTGAAAATGGTTTTTAGCATGCTACCTCTGGGGCCCTTTTTTCTAACTTAGTTCCCACAAGAAGATGAAAAATATTAAGAACCTGAATCACTCAGTATTTCTTGTTCCAGATACACTATGTAGATCCCATGGCAGGCATATGTAATGAGGGAGTCAATTGCTGCCTCAGTTCTCATTTGGCCTTTCCCAGTGTCCAATATGTTTCTCTCAGATGAACTGGTCCACCGGGAGCTTCAAAAAGTCAGGGTGTATGAAGAGAAGGAACAGAAAAAATTTCAGCGTTATGACAGTTTTCTGCAAGCTTTATGTTTTTACAAAGTTAGGTTAATTGATTTCCACGGTTTAAATTAACCAGAGCATAGTCACCTTAATTAATCAAAAAACCCCCCTTGCTATCAACTCACACACATGCTACCATTCCACTGCAGAGTAACATATTTCTGCATTGTCCTACATATGGTCCAAATTAGCACCTGCATAGTTCAGTTATTAAATGAAAAACAGCCCTTTACTTGACCTAGAGAGTTCTTGTATACAAGAGCCTATCCAACAGCATTATGTCTTCCCTTATCAGATGTGTGTGGTATGACATAATGAATGTAACACTTCAGTGCAATTGGCAAGATTTCAATTCCCAAGCACGGGGTCACATTTCCCTGCTCATTGTTTTGAAAGCAGACGTTATGCATTGGGTAGCTAATGGTGACGCTCTGGAGTTTTCCCCTCAGAGATCTCAAGCCAAATCTAAGAAACTAGTAACGTAAATTTAATAACATTCTGAAAATTCATTTGCTGAACAAGAGCTTCTTAGGATAAGTGATGAAAACTCCAGAGAAATCTTAGGTGAAGGTGTGAGGCCAGCCTCAAAACCTCTTTTATCTGGAAATTTTAAAGGATGACAGAACTGCATAGAGTGTTCCATTCTGGTTTTATGAATAAGTCTCCTATTTTTGTTGCCTTCAGAAAGCAACATTAGATACAAATTTGAAATCATTTCTAATATACTTCAATTTGTGCATAATGGAAAAGAGTCCATGGGGTCACAATGAGTTGGACACAACTTACCAAATGAACCACCATCACACAAATAATACATATCAACAGCATCACACCCTTTATATGAACTTTAGTATTTCACCATTTCTATCCATTCAAATTTTTTTTCTGAGGCTTTACTGGGACAAATATGATATACACATGTCTGAAGTGGATAGACTTCAATGGAAGAGAAACAGGCTTTTGAGACTGTAAACAGACAGGATAGAATCTATAGAAAGATATTCTTTTACTCAGAAAAAGAAAAGTGTGAAGGTGATAGTAGTTAGAGTTTACAACTATGCAAAAGACTAGTAGTCCTGGCTAATTGTGGCCAAACCTTATCACTGGCTGAAGAACAAGAAAAAATGGAATTCATTTGGAACAGAAAGGTTTGTATTTAGATAATATTAATGGCTTACTTATTCTAAACAATTAAACCAGCATATAATAGTTAGAAAGATTTTTTAAAAAGATATGTCTGGATAAATGATAGAAATAAAGCAAAGAAAAATGTCCTGATGCCCTGAAAACAACCAATAATGGTCACTCAGACCTGAAAGCTTACATTCTGATTAATCAGGTGTGGAACAGAAAAGATATAATTAATCTGGCAAAGACTGAGAAATGGACAGCTGCAGTGAGCAAGGATGGTATATACCTCTCATATGAGACTATATTGGGAACAACTGAGACTCCAGTTTAGAAAGTGAAAGATAAAAACAGATATGATTAAAGTCTATGAAACCCTAAAACTTATATAAATGAATGTCTCTCCCAGTATTAAGACTAGAACTAATGTGCACTCCTAGACACTCAAAGAAAGACATTTTAAAATAAAGAAAAGAAAATGTACTAGATTTCCATATAACACAAAAGCTCTTTACATAAATAATTATTGAGCATCTGCTACGGATAAGGCACTGTGTAAACAGTAGGAGCAGTAGTGTTAGTCGCTAAGTCGTGTCTGACTCTCTGATCTCACGGACCGTACCCTGCCAGGCTCCTCTGCCCATGGAATCTTCCAGGCAAGAATACTGGAGTGGACTGCCATTCCCTTCTCCAGAGGATCTTCCCGACCCAGAGATAGAATCTGGGTCTCCTGTATTACAGGAAGATTCTTTACCGTTTGAGCTACAGGGAAGATATGTATTTAATTTTGTGCTATTCTTATTTTTCAAAATTAAATTTATTTAGAAATTCAAAAATAGTTATTTTAGGCAGTTAAGTGGTAAACATATGGAACTCATTAACTTTAAAAGTTAAGCTAAAAATAAAAATATGTTCAAGAGATATTTCATTACATTCAATGTAGATAGATCCATATTAGGTTAGTTAAAAGAAAGTAGAGGGTTTTCCAAGCATACCTGTAGTTTTTATGTTTTAAAATGAACATCAGTATCTTCTATTAAACATCTTTTGGTAATGATACAAAAGAAAATATTTGCTGCAATAAGGGGAACTTCTTCAGGACTTTTGACTTTGTGAAAACTTAAACATCAGGCCCTAGGTTTTGTCACTAAGAAGCATGAGGACTTATAGAATTAAATGATATAATTATTAATGTAATGGTAAGAAAAGCATATTGGGAGATCCCTTGAGATATTTTCACCTTTGTGAACCTATAATAGTTTATAGAGGCTTCATATCTATACTGTATTCTTTCCACCACCATCACATCTGCCCATAGAACAGCAATTTTTTCTCATATTATCTTTGAGATAAAGGTGTTATACTAGAGAAGGAGAAAGAATTTGACAAAATCTGTGGACCAGATTTTTCTTAATGGGCTGAATGAGAGTTAATTCACAACCTGCAAGTCAACAGCACTCATAGAATGTTGAAGGATAGATGGATACAACATGAGGAGTGTTCTTTGGCAGAGGACCTCAGGCTCTGCTCTTGGTACCAATCTGTTCAACCTTTTTATTAACAACAGGGATGATTACAGGGAAGGTTTTATCCACTGGCAGCCTTCAAGAGCTAGGAGAAAGAGGTGGGATGACAGAAACACTGGAAGGATCTCAATGGGCCAGAATTGATGGAGTGAAACTTTAAAAATGAAATCTAAGTGATACGTGTAAAATGCTGCCTTGATGGGAAAGATTTCAGGGGAAGAAACAATGAAAATAAGACCTCTGAGAAAGAGACTTCACCTTCTAAGTCTCAGTTCCCTCATTTACATGAGGGAGGCAACAGTAAGTTTATCACAAAGAATAAATGTGCATGCATATAGAATGCAAAGTTTAGCACTCAAGTTTTAGCTACTGTTCTTATTCAAAAGAATATAAAATAAACAACAAAGCAGACTCACATTTTCCTACCCCAAATGTAACGTGAGACCTTATGTGATGATAATAAATGCACATTAGAAAAAGGGTTTGATTTAGACTGGACCAGACTCTTAAAAACTAAAAGTGAATTTGAATTAACTATAAGACTATTTTTAGTGGGGGAAAAATACAAAATAAGACTGTGATACTGTCCAGGCAAAAGGAAGGCAGATTCCACAGGACAAATTTGAAAGCAGCTGTTGGAGAAAAACCAAAATTAACCATTTTGTATATCCCACTAAGATCAGCCTATTCAACAGGGAATTTCTCTCTCTTCTGTTTCACAGGTATTCCAGTATCACCTTGTACCCTTTTCCTTCACCGGCTCCTGAAGTTGTAAGTTTCCAAAGCCTTCCCCAAAGTTCTGGAGACGTCTGATGGTCTAACATTCTCCAGGTCCTTGAATCTTCAAGGGTTGCCTTTGCATCAGGCTACATGAACGCGGGCATGAAAGATAGCCCTCTGTCAGATCGCTATTGTTGTTTAGTCACTAAACCTCCTCTGACTCTTGCAACCCCATGGGCTGTAGCACACCAGACTCCTCTGTCGATGGGATTTCCCAGGTACCAAAATGTATCTCATACAAAAGCATTCATGAGCTTAGGGGACTTTATAGAGTGTTTGGTAAGTACATGCTCAGTCGTCTCTGACTCTTTGCAACCCCATGGACTGTAACCCTGCCAGGCTCCTCTGTCCATGGAATTTTCCAGGCAAGAATACTGGAGTGGGTTACCATTTCCTTCTCCTGGGGATCTTCCCGACCCAGGGATCAAACCCGTGTCTCTTGTGCCTCCTGCATTGCAGGCAGATTCTTTACCACTAAGTCACTAGGGAAACAGTTACTGGTCAGCATCACAATAAGCATCTTATATATTTTGCCATCTGTTAAATTGCCTTTGGCTAGTGTATGCTGTGTTACCTCCTCTTTCTAACTGCATCCGGTTTCTATGTTTCCCTCTTCCCTTTCAACACTTCGGGAATAGTTCTTTTTCTCTGTTTCTATATATCTAGGTCCGCAGGCAACTAAAGAAGTGGGTAGTCCTAGTTCTAGTTCAGATACCTGAACAGAAGTATCCTCTACTGGCCCAGTTTCCAGTTCCACAGGCTTCCCATCTTCTTTCCTTCACTGGCCTCTCATACTTGTTTGCCTCTGGTGCTAACCTCTTACAATTTTTCTTGTTTATGCAACTTACTCATCTCTGCACACCTGGGTACAACTTGTCTTTCATCCTTTGTTAAACTTCCACCTCATTAATCTCCTGATTGATGGAACATTAACAAACACGAGCATGAACAGAATTCACAAGAGAGATTGCCCTCTGCCAGAGGAAGAGATACATATAACATACATTTGATAGACAGAAAGACTATTTTTCATAATCATAATATTAGCTAGGAGTAGTCAGGGAAAGGAACTAAAACACTATCTTGCAGAGTTTCCAAAGATTTTACTTTGCATACAAATCTGAGTTAGAGCACATTGTAAGACATAATCAATTTCAATGATCTCACTATGAGAAAAAAGAAACTGAGGCTCAGATGGATTAAATAGCCTCCTGATGACCACAAATCTAGTTAGAAGTTAGAACCAAAATCTCACAACTTCTCAACTGCTATTCCAAGGTTGTTTCCATTATATAATATTGTCTCTTTGTATTCTAATGACTTGTGTATTATTAATATCCAAAGATATTCAAGTTCTTTGGCACTAAAAAAATTGATGGAATACTAACTGTTTTTATTCTTATGGCTATTTGTGTGACTAAGCTTCCCTGGTAGCTCAGCTGGTAAAGAATCGACCTGCAATGTGGGAGACTCTGGTTTGATCCCTGGGTTGGGAAGATCCCCCGGAGAAGGGATAGGCTAACCACTCCAGTCATCTTGGGCTTCCCTGGTGGCTCAGCTGGTAAAGAATCCACCTGCAATGAGGGAGATCTGGGTTTGATCCCTGGGTTGGGATGATCCCCTGGAGAAGGGAACGGCTACTTATTCCAGTATTCTGGCCTGGAAAATTCCATGGACTGTATAGTCCACAGGGTCGCAAAGAGCTGGGCACGACTGAGTGACTTCATTTTCAAGCAAAGAGAAGACAAGGAATTTGGCTGCAGCTAAAATTCATCTGAAATTTCAAAGTATCCCAAATACTTAAAGTAACCTTGAAATAGAACAAAGTTGGAGGTCTCACATCTCCTGATTTCAGAACTTACTACAAAGTAATCAACCAGTGTGGTATCAGCTTAATGAGAGACATGCTGACCAAGAGAATAGAATTGAAATAAGCCTTCACATGTATGTTCAAATGATTTTTAACAAGGGTTCCAAGAGCATCCAATGGGGAAAGAATAGTCTTTTCAATAGTTTTTTTTTTCTTTTTTCTTTGAGAAAACTGGATATCCACATACAGAACAAAGAAGTTAGACCCTTACCTTCAAGCACAATCAAAAAATGAACTCAAAATGGATCAGAGACCTAAAGATAAGATATAAAACTATAGAACTCTTACAAGAAATAAGAGGGGAAAGCTTCATGCTACTGGTTTTGGCAATGATTTATTACATATGACACCAAACTCGTAGACAAAAAATGAAATGTAGATAAACTGGATTTTATAAAAATTACAATTTTTGTGCACCAAAGGACATTATCAACAGAGTGAAAAAGCAGTCCAGAAAATGGAAAGTATTTTCAAATCATATATCTGATAAGGGATTAATATCTAGAATGTATATAAGAACTTCTATAACAGAACAACAACAAAAACAAACAACTCTACTAGCAAATAAGGTAAAGGACTTGAATACACATTTTTCCAAGGAAGACATAAAAATGGCCAATGGGCACATGAAAAGGTGCTCAACATCCTTAATTATGAGGGCAATGTAATCAAAACTACTGTGAAGGTGATACCACTTCACACTTACTAAAAACAAGGGCTCTTACCAAAGGAAAAAAAAGAAGAAGAATAAGAAAATAAGGAGTATTGGCAAGGATGTGGAGAAACGAGAGTATTGCTTGTGGAAATTTAAAATTGTACAGTAGAGCCACAATGAAAAACAGTAGAGAAGTTCCTTCAAAAGTTAAATATAGAATTGTCATATGATCGAGCAATTCCACTTCTGGGTGTACGTCCAAGATAACTGAAAGGAAGGACTTGAACAGATATGTGTACACTCATATTCAAAGAAGCATATCCACAACAGCCAAAACATGGATGCAACCCAAGTGCACATTGATGGGTGAAGGATAAATACAATGCTGGTATATACATACAAGGAAAAACCATACAATTTTAAAAAGGAATGAAATTCTGAACCTGGATGAACCTTAAGGATACTACGCTAAATGAAACAGTTACAAAAGGACAAATATTGTGTGATTTTACTTACATGAAGTATCTAGGGTAGTCAAATTCATAGAGGCAGAATGTAGAAGGGTGGTTCCCCAGGGCAGGGGCTAGTTATTGTGAAATGGAAAGTTTTGATTTAACAGGTAGAAAGTTTCTGTCTGGAAAAATGAAAAAGTCCCAGAGATGGATGGTGCTAATAGCTACACAATAACATGAATATACTTAATGCAATTAAACTGTACAGTAAAAAAAAAAATAGCAAATTTTAGGTTGTTTTACCATAATATAAAATGTTGATCTATAATTACATTCATACTTCAGTAATCCTTAATCAAAACCATTTATTCATCCAAAATATTTAAATATTCAAATTCTAAAAACTAAAAGATGTGGGGATACAGAGAAAAAATGTAAACTATTTCTTAAGAAATTACAGAAGAGAAAAATCATCCTGTAAATAAATGAATCCCAGTGTATAAAATGATAAGAGAAGTGATAGAATTGAACCAATCCAGGAACAGTAAGACTACATTGTAGGGGTGAGGTTACAGCCCTATATGGGAAGAAAATTTGGAATAGATACTTAACCACAGGAAATTATGATTTAAGTATGAATAATAAAAAGAGTTCTGTCTGTCTGTAGTACAGAGTAATAGAAGGACAAAAAGAAAAGAAAGGTAGATGAGCTGATCTGGGAGAGTTTTGAATGCTAGACTATGGAAATTGAAGGCAACACAGAAGAAATGTGTAATCACTCTTCATTCCCTTGGGAATCTGAATGTTAGGCAGTCGGCTTCAGCTGTCCAAAACACCAGATGGAACCACCAACATACAATGCTTGTTGAGTTTGACTTCTGCATCTTCTTGCTTAGCTCTCTCCTAGAGAGTCTAGAATTACATAACTTTGTTATTTTCCGGCTCCTATTAATAGAATACGAGAAGTTAAAATAGAAAGGAGTTGGCATTGATATTGAATGAGACACTTGATAAGCCTTGATGAATACTGTGGGAGACAATCTGAGAAGGAAGATAGTATCTATAGGATGATGTCTGTGTTCCCAGCCTATTCAAGTACTAGTGGGGAAACATGGGGCTGGGATCAGGTGGAATAGGGGAAAATGAAAAATGATAAGTTTTACTTAGATAAGCTGAGTTTAAAGTATTTGTAGAACAACTTAGTAGAGATTTCCAATAGCATTTTGATGATATGGTTCTAGGGTTTAGAGGAGAGAATCAAGAAGATCTGAGAGCCTTAAGCATAAGGTGAAAACTTTGGGTGGTAGGTGAAGAAGTACCCAGGGTAGAGTAAACTTAATTAAGAAAGGAATAGCCAACACAAATTAAATTCAGATAAAGTTAAGAGGCTAGCAGAGGCATGAGATGCTGTTATGAAAAAGTACCAGGTCTAGGAGTAGGAGGAAGACTTTGAAAAGAGCAAAAACTTAAATGACTAATACCTTCAAATGTGACAAAGAGAATTCAGTCAAGTCTTTAGAAGTGAGCAACAGGTTTAGCCATGGTAAATAAGTCTAACCCAAGATATCTCATAATTTTGAGACATACAAATAATATATTTTAAAAAATAGTTCAATGATA
This sequence comes from Cervus elaphus, assembly GCF_910594005.1. Lineage (NCBI taxonomy): Eukaryota > Metazoa > Chordata > Mammalia > Artiodactyla > Cervidae > Cervus > Cervus elaphus. The sequence goes on from NC_057820.1 coordinate 21,102,868, forward strand.
CGCATCAGGTGGCTATTATCAATATTTGGAAAATATTTATTAAATGTTGATAATAAATCAAAGTCATTTGCCACTTCAAAACTCATAATAATGGATATCAAAACATTTTTACACTTTAAATGTTCACTTTCCTTCCAAGGAATTCTTTAGCATTTAGAATCTTCATGAAACAGGATTACCATAGATAAAAGTTACGTGTTTACAGTGTTAGTCTAAATAGTAGAAGCTGACCCCAAATACAAATGTAATCAATATTTTTCTTTTTGTTTGGAGATTTTTATGAAAAAAAATCTGAAGCTATTTTATGAACAATAAATGACAAGGCAAGGTAATAGTAAGGTATATTCAAAGAGCTAACATTTTCAAAACATTAAAAATTTCAATAAATTTAAAAAGAAATGAAGTCAGAAAGACAAATACCATATAATATACCTTACATGTGGAATCTAAGATATGACACAAATGAACTTATCTACAAAACAGAAATAGACTCACGGACATAGAGAACAGAACCGTGGTTGCTGAGGGGGCAGTGGGTAGAAGAGGGGTGGACTGGGAGTCTGGGGTTAGCAGATGCTAAATATTATACACAGAATGGATAAACAACAAGATCTTACTGTACAACGGAGAACTATAATCAATATTTTGTGATAAACCATAATGGTAAAGAATATGAAAATAATGTATCTATATGTATACTTGACTCATTTTTCTATATAGCAAAAATTAACACATCATCATAAATCAACTATTGTTGAAGTTGTTCAGTCACTCAGTCATGTTCAGCTCTTTACAACCCCATGGACTGCAGCACGCCAGGCTTCCCTGTCCTTCACCATCTCCTGGAGCTAGCTCAAACTCATGTCCATTGAGTTGGTGATGCCACCCAACCATCTCATCCTCTGTTATCCCCTTCTCCTCCTGCCTTCAATCTTTCCCAGCATCAGGGTCTTTTCTAATGAGTCAGCTCTTGTCATCAGATGACCAAAGTATGAGAGCTTCAGTTTTATCATCAGTCCTTCCAATGAAAATTCAGAATTGATTTCCTTTAGGATTGACTGGTTTGATCTCCTTGCAGTCCAAGGGACTCTCAATAGTCTTCTCCAACAGCACAGTTCAAAAGGCTCAATTATTCTACACTCAACCTTCTTTATGGTCCAACTGTCACATCCATACATGATTATAGGAAAAACCATGGCTTTGACTAGACAAAACTTTGTCGGCAAAGTAATGTCTCTGCTTTTTAATACGCTGTCTAGGTTTGTCACAGCTTTTCTTCCAAGGAGCAAGTGTCTTTTAATGTCATGGCTATAGTCATCATCTGCAGTGATTTTGGAGCCCATTACCCCTACCATAGTTTGGTCTCAAGCCAAACTACAGGGAGGGAACACAGCCCCACCCATTAGCAGAAAATTGGATTAAAGATTTACTGAGTATGGTCCTGCCTGCCAAAGCAAGACCTAGTTTCCCCATGCCAGTCTTTCCCATCACAAAGCTTTCACAAGCCTCTTATCCTCATCCATCAGAGGCCAGACAGAATGAAAATCAAAATCACAGAGAACTAACCAAACTGATCACATGGATCACAGCCTTGTCTAACTCAATGGAACTATGAGCCATGCCATGTAGGGCCACCCACGATGGACGGGTCATGGTGGAGAGTTCTGATAAAACGTGGTCCACTGGAGAATAGAATGGCAAACCACTTCAGCATTCTTGCCTTGAGAACCCCATGAACAGTATAAATCAACTATACTTCCATAAAATGAATTTTTCAAAAAAATGATTTAAAAACAGAATAAATGTATAGCTGGACAAACTCAAGAATTGAATTAAAAAATGAAAACTAATGAAAAGGCACAAAGTTTTCGCTTTGTCCTAATAATGAAAAATATATGGCAGGAAGCATATTAATTATTTCACATGGCTTTGACAAAGCCAATGATTACCATTGACAACCAAAAATAGTATTAATAATTTTAAGGGGCAATTATAAAGAAAACTAAATAGATTTTTTTGCAAACTTAGCTTTTGTCAGAGGTTGCTAAGAATTTTCAAAGTGAACATGAAGTAACTTAAAATATATCTCAAAGATCCCATAACAATAATAGCCCATTTTGCATGGTATCAAAATGCAGCATTAATCATTCTGCCTTAAAAATGTTCAATGCAAACTGAAATAGCCAAGGAGATAAAGTCAGACTTTCCTTTTAATCGGAGCTGAGCACTGGTCTATGCATATTCAAAATGATGCTATACAATTTAGTGCAGCTGCTTATCCTGAGCAGATGAGAGGAAATCATTAAAGCAACTTCCAAGCACCTGATTTCCACCTTCAAACAGAAGTAAGTGGTAGAGAGCAGGGAGATGGTTTACATGTCAATAAAGGGAAGAGGGTGACAAAATGTAAATTTCTTTGTGATATGTGTGGTCGGTTTCATAAAATGCAGTTGGCAGCTTTCCAACTTTCTTTGGGGAGGGGGCCCACATTTATAAATTCAGTAGTTAAAATCCTCATAATTGCATTTCAATTTCACTTTGAGGATATTGTTGGGCTTCTTTTGTGCCTGATCAACTGAACAGCTGTGTCTTCAAGTTGAAGTGTCTGCTTACTGTTTCAAACATTTTAAGAAAATAAAATGAAGATCATATTTGGGACTATTATTAAAAGGGAAAAAAATATTCTCATGGCCTTGGACGATGAGGGGACTGCTTTATTATTTGCTCTTCGAGAACAACACATGCAAAGCATTTGTGAAGCCAACACAGCTGCAGCACCCACTTAGCATACCAATTCTGTCTACCCAGGATCCTTCTTAGCTTGCATATAGATTCAAATTTAAAGACACATGAAATGTATTTCTTGCAATGACTCCAGAATATTTATTTTTTAAAATCAGTATTTCAATGATATTATATCAGACACCTATGGAAGAAAGCTAATCCTTAGTAGTTTCCAGTGTCACCTTTACTTCATAGTAAATCCTTTCTTTCTATCCATCATGCTAGAGAGATTGCTTAGCAAATAATTAATTACTGGAAATGATAAATAGACAATTGATACTTTATCAATAATTTAATGCAGAAAACCTATTCAAATTAATCAGATTCTTTGGTAACTTTCACTATCTTCCATTAATTCTGCATAACACAAACTCCTACCACATTATTTTTATAAATAAAATAAGCTAACACTGATAATTAGATGGTATCACCCTAGAATTCATCTTTAATGTCTTTAACGAAAATATTCCCTTTGGTAAGGAGAACAGGAAACAGAAGTCTTGTAATATTTTTACCTATATAAATGGAATTATCTATTAATCTTTAAAAACAGTAATTAAGAATAATGAATATAAAATTGCAAAAATTAATAAGTTAGTGCAATATAGATGGTGTATCTGTGGACATATTTCCATTGACAATTTTCCCAGGTGGTACAGTGGTAAAGAATCCATCTGCCAATGCAGGAGATCCAAGAGATGCAGGTTTGATCCCTGGGTCAGGAAGATCCCCTAGAATAGGAAATGGGAATCCACTCCAGTATTCTTGCTTGGAAAATTCCATAGACAGTGGAGCCTGGTGGGCTACAGTCCATGGAGTTGCAAAGAGTCAAACAAGACTGAGCATACACACACACTCTTTCATTCACTTACACCAGAATATTTCACAGTAAGGTTAATCATATCTAAATATAGAGTGACCAAGAAGCCGAAAAAAGGAAAGAGACCAAGAACTGTAAACACATTATTTAGTATAGAGTATACAGGTATGTGTGTTTGCTCAGCTATGTCTGACTCTTTGCACTTTCCTACTCCAAGGGATCCTCCCTACCCAAGGATCGAACTTACATCTCCAGTGTCTCCTGAATTGGCAGTTGGATTCTTTCCTACTGCACTACCTGGGAAGCCCCAGTATAGACTTTAACAAGACCTAATAAAATCTATCAGGTCTCTGGAGCAATGCAGAGTTTATGAAATCTCCATGAGCCACCTGCACTGACCAATAAATACCACCTAAATACCTTCCATCTAACTTTATGTCTTTCTTTCTCTTGCCTCTCTATTCTGAGAGCATAATGAATCACTAAACATGCTTCATCTTCCTTGAAAATGAGAAGTTAGGAAGATACACAGGAACCCAATAGTGTATTGCTACTGTTGATTCTATTAATCAGCTTTCAGAAGATGTCCATCATTCCCCAGTACCCCAACATTCACGGAGATTTATCATCAGGTAGCCACAACCTGAAGAAAATCTTATAACTGAAATACAGTAACTGCAACGAGTGAACATCTGAAAAAAAAATCAGCTTAATATTTGCCTTCTGCACTCATATATAAAAATGAATTTTCCTTAATTAGCATGCTGTGTATACCTATATCTACATAACAGACATTACTGGTATATAGGTACACTGGACACAGACTTCATGACAGTGAATGATGTCATAAAACACTCTCATGAAATGTCCAGCAAGAAAAGAACACTACATTGTTGTATAATTTATCAAGAAAATAAGTCTTAGTCTGGGGAAAAAAATTCAGTATTGGAGTATAATAATTCAAGTGATAAACTGAATAATTTTAGTGAAAATGAAAGTCATTTTAATATAAAAGTGAAGTGTTTCTTGATACCACATCATGAATATCCATCTTGTATTATATAAAATATTATATAATTGAGTAATCATTTTTAAAATAATTTCTAATTTTCCCTTTGCTCTCAGGATGTCAGCTTTTACACTTATTTTGCTTGTATCAATCTCATAAGTACTTTCCTCTAGAAGAATTGGGAAACCAGATAGTGAAATTTATTATACATTATATTTAAGTTAGATAGACAGGATTTAATGAATAGCCCTTTTTATTTTATCAAAATGCTTAATTTTATCCATCCCTTCCTAAATAGCCTATATTCCATGAATATCCTAACTGTATGCCTGTCTTTGTTAACCTTTTAAAAATATGCACAACAGGCAAAAATAAAGCACAAAAGTATTTTAATTTGTGCCTTTTTTATTACTAAGAGACAAATATATACATATATATATGCATTATTTTACTATCCTGGATGTATGTTTAAACATACATCTAACATATTTTTTTAAAGGATACACTAGAGATGAAATACAGAATTTTTAAAAATAAACATGTATCATCCCACCCCTGACTCCCATTTATTCCTAACAGTTCCTGAAACAGTGCTTTTAAAAATCTGATTCTACATTTGGATCCTACATTTGGATTCCACTGCCCACTTGCTCTTGATGTCTGTCAGAATAGAAAAAAGATAAACTTACTTAGATGCAAGTAGAAATAAGAAGGACAAAACAGTGTGCGAACATGATGCGGAAAGGGAAGTACCTGGCACGTAGAACACATAAAGAGGTATTGACTATCATGGTTTTTAGATACTTTTTGTGATTTTAAAAATTATTAAAATATATTTTAACAGTTTATTCAAACAAAGCCTATCCATAATGTATGTAAAAGAGATAACAGTAACCACCTGTGTAACCACCACCAATTTAAACATTCTCAATACATTTGTTGCCCTTTTTTACCCGCTTTGATCACAATCCCTTTTCTCTCTCCCAGAGGTAACTACTAACCTAAAATTCATGTTTTTCATTCTTTACTTTTTTCTATAGCTTTGCCAACTACATAAATATGTATTTTCTAAAATATTGTTCATAATTTGTACGTGGTCAAACTTCACCGCACGCAGAGAATCCACTTGGTGAAATATTTTTGGCATTGTTGAAGCTCTACACCCATTAACAACAGTATTTCACCATCTAAAATGTCCAGTGTCACTTCTAATGGGAAACATTTATTGGCAACCATGCAGTCAGCTTCAAGTTCTCAACAAATGAAAATTCTGTTGTGACAATCACAGCTTAATTTGTCTTGAGTGTTTTGAGAGACTTAGTCATACCACCGATTTTTATCTCTAAGCATAAGAGTAGTTTTTCATTTTCCTAGGAATTCTCTCTTCTGCTCAATTTTCAAAATCACCCATACACTAATTTTGAGTAAGTGTGTCCTAGTTTCTGATTGTAAGAGAAAGGAACCTTGCAACTTAAGTGAATCCTCAAATTCATAAAAATATGGACTGTTTAAATAGGCTTTGACTTTGTCCTGAATGAAACTGAATAATAGCAATATATAGTGGATTAATATTTGAAAATTTATCTGAGTGCTTTTTCCTTTTATGTGCCCATTTACAGCCTCATACCACACACACACACACACACACGTATGTGCCATAAACAAAATACCAAAGGAAAGGGCAAGAGAAGAAAACTGGAGACGAAAATGGCAAACCACTTTAGCGTTCTTGCCTTGAGAACCCCATGAACAGTATGAAAAGGCAAAAAGATAAGACACTGGAAGATGAGTCCCCCAGGTTGGACGGTGTCCAATACACTATTGAGGGAGAGTAGAGGGCAATTACGAATAGCTTCAGAAAGAATGAAGCAGCTAGGCCAAAGCAGAAATGATGCTAAGTTATGGATGTGTCTGGTGATGAAAGCAAAATCCGATATTGTAAAGAACAGTACTGCATAGGAACCTGGAATGTTAGGTCCATGAATCAAGGTAAATTGGACATGGTCAAGCAGGAGATGGTAAGAGTGAACATCGACATCTTAGGAATCAGTGAACTAAAACAGATAGAAATGGGCAAATTTAATTCAGATGACCAGTATACCTACTACTGTGGGCAAGAATCCCTTAGAAGAAATGGAGTAGCCCTTATAGTCAACAAAAGAGTCAGAAATGCAGTATTGGGTGCAGTCTGAAAAATGAATGATCTCTGTTTGTGTCCAAGGCAAACCATTCAAAATCACAGTAATCCAAGTCTATGCCCCAACCACTGATGCTGAAGAAGCTGAAATTGACTAGTTCTACGAAGACCTATAAAACCTTCTAGAACTAACACCGATAAAAGATGTCTTTTTCATTGTAGGGAATTGGAATGCAAAAGTAGGAAAGTCAAACGACAAAAGGCATCATATAAATTCATAGGAAAGTACATTAATGGACAACTCATAAAAATGCAAATTGTCAGTAAATGTAAAACAATCAATATCAAATAAATAATTTTTAAGCAGAAAACTCCAAAGTATTAAAAAATAACAAAAATAATAATGAAATATTGATGCTTCCTGGGATGGCAAAATTTAAAGAAAGTAGGCATTTAAGTTGGATAGCCTTTTCACACTTTGAATCAAAAGCCTTAAGATGCCTACTGACTACATCCCTGTACTGCCCTCTAGGAGATGGGGCCAAATATTTAGGTCTCAGGCAGTTCACCTTCATAGTTACATTAGGGGTGATAAGAACAGTGTAAATGCCAACCACAAATGACTGGCTAAATAAAATATTAAAACACCAATACAATAACCTTTATGTAGCCCATTAAGATCCCATAATTTAAAAATGATTTATATATTAAAATGTGCTAAAGGGATATGCTAAGAACTTAAGTTTTTAAAATGAAGTATCAATATAAATTTTATAAGAAAACAGTAAAAAATATGAGTAGGTTACGTAGTTTTATGTGTGCATAAAAGATATATCCTGGAGAATATCTTGGGGGGATGGTAAGATAAAAAATTTTTTTTGTTTTATTGATGTTTCTAAAAAGTTTTTCATTAAGTATTAATTTAAAATTGTTATTTTAAAAATAAGTACACTAATACACAAAAATTACAGCTCTCAATTTATAATTACTATGAAGTATGCAAATCTTGCAAATATTAACCTTCCCAATAGATTTTAAATGATTCTACATGTGAAATGTATTCATATTTCTTATACCATAAGTATTATATAAGGCATTTCTGTACAGTGAAGCTATTTTGTCATTATTTTACTATTTACAAGCTAACCTCTTAACTGAAAGCCAGAACAGTACTGAAAAAATATGATACAATTGTACCTCTTTCCTTTATTAATCATGAATAAAACTGAAAATTCATTTCACAAGGAACATATTCTTCAGTGATTTATGGATGGCAAGTACTTAATGCCTAAGCATACATGAAACCGAACCATACGACAACAATTAGGAACCTTTCAAAAACATTTAAAATCCAATTTTAGTTTTCTTTTAATAATATAACAACTTGAGCAAACATTTTATCTTTCTATACAATAAAACTGTACTTTTATTTTACCTCTCGTTTTATTTAGAAATAATGACCAGTTTTGAAAGAAAGATTTTTTAAATTATTTTTTTCATTTTAGTCAAATGATTCCAAGATGCTTACTTCGTGGCGAACTTTCTGAATATAAGGGAAAAGGACAAATAAAGTAGAAGGACATGAAAATATCTTCAGTTCCATGAATTAGGAATTTATTTTTAAACATCAACAGTAATTGCCTTAAAATTAAGGGAAATTGTTTGACTAAAGTCTTAAATTATTTTCCATTGCACCATATCCATATCACTGTCTCTGCCTCTGGTCTATTCTCCCTTCAAACTATGACCAACAAGCAGATCTGAAATATGTATCCATCAAGTTAAAATGAAGCTTCATCTCCTCTATAAAGAAGCTTTCCTACAGGCAGAATTAGTCACAGCTTCACAGGTTCTTCTAGAATACTTTGTACCCATCTAAACAGATGTTCCATAAATTGTGTCCTTCGCAGACTTAGGCAACATCAGTGGTTCAGAAAAGCCACTTTACCTGAAAGGACCAATGCCTTGGCCTTTAGGCAGCGCTCTCCTTCCCCAAACTCCAGAACCAATAGCTTCTGGTAGCAGTCGTGGTTTAGACGCTGAGTCGTGTCCGACTCTTGTGACCCCATGGACTGTGGCCCTCCAGGCGCCTCTGTCCATGGGATTTCTCAGGCAAGAATACTGGAGTGGTTTGCCATTTCCTTCTCCAGGGGATCTTCCCGACCCAGGGAGCGAACCTGTGTCACCTGCATTGGCAGGCAGATTCTTTACCACTGAGCCACCAGGGAAGCCAACCAAGAGCTTCTACCCTTCTCTGTAAACACTCTCTGTTTCTCTTATACCATCCTTTGCTGAGTTTCCTCTCTCAGCAGTTACCTCTCCCTCTATTTGCCAGAAAATTTTAAGGCTGAGTTTTTTTCTTTTCATTTATTTTTATTAGTTGGAGGCTAATTACTTTACAATATTGTAGTGGTTTTTGTCATACGTTGACATGAATCAGCAGACGAATGGATAAGACAGCTGTGGTACATATCCACAATGGAATATTACTCAGCCATTAAAAAGAATTCATTTGAATCAGTTCTAATGAGATGGATGAAACTGGAGCCCATTATACAGAGTGAAGTAAGCCAGAAAGATAAAGACCATTACAGTATAAGGCTGAGTTTAAATCTACTTCCTATGTGAAGTCTCCCCTATCCTCTTACTGAAAATGAAGCTTACTGATTCCCTTTGTGTCAATTTGATAGCATCCTGTTCTTCCTCTGTTGCTAGGAAGCTCAAGCAGCATCTAAATCACTTTTCTGCACTCTAAAATAGAGTATTTAAGACACTTTTTGATAAAGAAATACTTTTTTGATGAAAACTTACATAAATCTCTGAACCTGTTAAATTGTGTTAAAAATCTCTTGCTTCTGTTTGCATTTATGATCTTTACGTTATTATTATTTTTTTTGGCAGTTACACAATGAAAACAATGAGGCTACTTTGAAAGACATTTGAAACAAGAATCAGAGTAACATTTATTTTCATGTCTATCACCTGTACTTTTTCACTTGTTTTTAAATTTTCTCTACGTTATACAATATAAAAAAAATTATGACTCACACAAATTGAAAATGGTAACAGATTTTTAGCACCCTTTCAATTTTGATATCTTTCAATAACATTGCCCTGGAAACATTAAAGAGGGGTAAAAGGAAATATCAGGGTTGAATTATGGTAGACATCCTCTTCACTGACACAGACTGTTAAGTAGTCCATACATCAAAATAAAAAAAAAACCAACAAAAAACACTTGAGAGGATTATAAAAGGATGCATGCATGTGTGTTCAGTGGCTTAGTTGTGTCCCACTCTGCGAACCCATGGACTGCAGCCCATCAGGCCTATCTGTCCACAGAATTTTCCAGGCAAGAATACTGGAATGGGTTGCCATTTCCTCCTCCAAGGGATTTTCCAGACCCAGGGATTGAACCTGCAACTCCTGCAATGGCAGACGGATGCTTTACCACTGGGCCACCTGGGAAGCCCTTTCTAGAAAATGATACAAACAATTTAATTTTTATGTAAAACATACAAACGTTCACATAGTTGCCATTTTAAAACTATGGATAAGGTGTTTTCTAAGTAAGCAGCTGCTCCTCAGAGCTTCTTACATTCCTTTTTTCTCCAATGCATCATGTATGAAGTTTAGTATCTTTAAGACATAGCTCGAACTGAAAATACTTTAGAAGCAACTTGCAGATGAAAATCATCTAGATTTTGATGATTCTTTTTCCAATAATTTATCATTTTTTTTCTACACCTAAGTTAGCTGTGATTGTAACCAAAGCTTTCCAAAGCATTTAACTTACTTTTCTTAGAAACAACATTTCTTGTTGCTCCCAAATTTCATCTCTTTTCATACCATTTAATTACATGAACAATTAAATATAAATTTAATGTAATAGTAAATAAGACAACAACTAGCACAGACAGGTTTGAGAACAAAAATAAATTGCTCTTGACTGGCTGCCCTTCAGCACAGCCAGAGGGAGCAGGAGTGCATGGGGCTTCTACCAAGTTTGTTGCTGATTTTGAACATCCATACTATACTACTGGGGTTTCCCTGGTGGCTCAGATGGTAAAGAATTTGCCTGTAATGCAGGAGACCCAGGTTTCATCCCTGGGTCAGGAAGATCCCCTAGAGAAGGGAATGGCTACCCACTCCAGTATTCTTGCCTGGAGAATTCCATGGAAGATGAGCCTGGTTGCTTACAGTCTAGGGGGTTGCAAAGAGTTGAATACAACTAAGCAACTAACGCTTTCACTCTCACTATCGTACCATGGACTTTCAGAGCAAATGAATAATTTCATAGTTCAGGGGCTCATGAAATGTAGATTTAGAGGCTTAGTATTGCATTAATTACTTAACAATATCTGGACTTCCAGTTAGAAATATAAAATACAGAAGAAAAAATACACATGAAATATTTCTATAATACCATTTTAGTACTTGCCATTAAAACACTGATATGCAGCGAAGGCAATGGCAGCCCACTCCAGTACTCTTGCCTGGAAAATCCCATGGACGGAGGAGCCTGGGGGCTGCAGTCCATGGGGTCGCTATGAGTCAGACAGGACTGAGTGACTTCACTTTCACTTTTCACTTTCACACACTGGAGAAGGAAATGACAACCCACTCCAGTGTTCTTGCCTGGAGAATCCCAGGGACAGGGAAACTTGATGGGCTGCCGTTTATGGGGTCGCTCAGAGTCGGCCACGACTGAAGCGACTTAGCAGCAGCGGCAGCATTAGAACACTGATATGCTAGTTCTGTGAAAAAAGGTGTTGGTAATTTGATAGAGATAGTATTGAATCTGTAGATTGCACTTGGTAGTATAGTTATTTTCACAATATTGGTTCTTCCAGTCCAGGAACAGGGAGCATCTTTCCATCTGTTTATGTTGTCTTTGGTTTCTTCCATCAATAGTTTTCTATATACAGCCCTTCTGTGTATTGATTTTGTATCCTACAACTTTACTAAATTCACTGATTAGCTTTAGTAATTTTCTGATCATATCTTTAGGGTTTTCTATGTATCATATCATGTCCTGCAAACGGTGAGGTCTTTCTTCTTTTCCAACCTGGATTCCTTTTATTTCTTTTTCTTCTCTGATTGCCGCAGTTAGAACTTCCAAAACTATGTTGAATAGTAATGGCAAGAGGAGGCACTCTTGTCTATTTGCAGGGCAGCAATGGCGATACAGACATAGAGAACAGACTTGTGGACACAGAGAGAGAAAGAGAAGGGGGGATGAATGGAGAGAGAAGCACAGAAACATATACACTACCATATGTAAAATGGGTAGCCAGTCGGAATTTGCTGCATGACTCAGGGACTCAAACCAGGGCTCTACAACAACCTGGAGGGGTGGGAGGGAGGTTCAAGAGGGAAGGGATATAGATATATATATATACACCAGTTCCCAAGGACAGAGGAACCTGGCAGGTTGCAGTCCATAGGGTTGCACAGAGTCAGACATGACTGAAGTGACTAAGCAGCAGCAGCCTATATACACATGCATGTATATTTCTGTATATTTATAAATCATGTGATGCACAACTGTACATATAATGGCTTATGAAATATGTATAGTCACCTTTGCAATCTGTGGTTCTGAATGTGGTAAAATTGTTACTTCCACAATTTTATATAAGGGAACATGCACAGAAATGAGTTTTTCTTTGTAATATGACCAGTGCAAAGATGAAGTCATCCATTTGGTAAAACAGTTATCATATAAGCCAACTTCATCATGATGGTGGTGGGTGTTCAGTAGCTCAGTTGTGTCCAACTCTTTGTGACCCCATGGACTGCAGCACGTCAGGCTTCCCTGTCCTTCACCATCTCCCAGAGTTTGCTCAAACTCATCATGGTGATGAAAAGAGAGTTTATTTCATGGTCTACACTGGAAAAAAAAAAAAACTGTCTTCATAAGTGGACAAATTGAAGGACCTAAAAAGCTTTACAACACATATGAGAATATTTTAAATTATATTTTAAGGAATGTTTATAGGGTCTCTACAAAACGCTAGCATTTGCTATCACCTGGTTTGAAGGCCACTGCTCTCTGCTCAGAGGCATGGAGTCCACTGACACAGATGTGCTCTACATGGTATTTATGATTTGATTCACGTTATTTAAAAGAGAATTGCTCATTCTCCCACAAACTCCCCTCCCATCCAGGCTGCCACATAATGTTGAGGAGAGTTCCCTGTGCTATATATACTAGGACCTTGCTGGTTATCCATTTTATTTTATTTTTTTTTCCCTTTTTTTTTCCAGTATAAAATTAGAAGCTTTAAAAAAGAAAAGCTAGTACAATTGTAACTTGGGTTTGTAGCTCCACTTTTTGTTTTCAATTTGAATGAGACTAATATGTAATAAACATGCACACACACACACACACACACACACACACACACACAAATAAAGAGAATTGCTCATATACTTGAACAGAAAACTATATTGTATACTTCATTTTTCAGTGCCTTAGAAATACTTATACATTAAAAGAATTGAAAAACCGAATTGAAATCCAGTTTCAAGCCTTTTTGTTTCACTCTGTGTTTCACAGCTCAGTTGGTAAAGAATAAACCTGTAATGCAGGAGACCCTGGTTGCATTCCTGGGTCGGGAAGATCCACTGGAGAAGGGATAGGCTACCCACTATAGTATTCTTGGGCTTCCCTGGTGGCTCAGCTGGTAAAGAATCCGCCTGCAATGCAGGAGGCCTGGGTTCAGTCTCTGTGTGGGGAAGATCCCCTGGAGAAGGGAAAGGCTACCCATTCCAGTATTCTGGCCTGGACTGTATAGTCCATGGGGTCACAAAGAGTCAGACACGACTGACTGACTTTCACTTTCACTATGCTTCAAAATCACAGTAGTCCGTTCTGTACTTATGTTACTTTATGAGCACAATTTGCTGCTGTTTAGTTACTAAATAGTGTCTAACTCTTTTGCAAACCCATGGACTGTAGCCCTTCAGGATCCTCTGTCCATGGGATTTCCCAGGCAAGAACACTGGAAAGGGTTGCCATTTCCTTCCCCAGGGGATCTTCCTGACCCAGGAATAGAACCCGCATCTCCTGCATTTCCTGCATTGCAGATGGATTCTCTACTGCTGAGCCCCCAGAGAATTATGCTATTAGCACAATTAAGTGTGGCTTATAGTTTGAAAGGGGCAGAAAGAGGGAAAGGGAAGAGAGAGGGGCAGAGGAAGGGAGGAACGAGAAGGTGGAAAGAAGAACAAACCAACATCAAGGATTCCCACATTATCTGGAGTTTATGTCTGAATGGAGACAGTGACTTTCACCAGTCAAAATGCATGGTTTTCATGGACAAATGAACTAAAAAGGCATTTTTCCAAAGATGTTAAGAAGTAAGTGAAAATATGCTCAACATAACTAATCATCAGGGAAATGTAAGTCAAAATCATATGACATAGTACATGACACTTGTTACGATGATTATTATCATCATTACGTTGGGATGACTAACATCATCATCATTGTTGGTAAAGATGTGGAGTAAAGGGAGCCCTTTGCACACTGTTGGTGGTAATGAAAATGGGGAAACCATTATTTCTCCTCAAAAAATAAAATAAAACCACCATATGATCCAGAAACCTCACTTCTGAGTATTTATCCAAAGGAATTTAAATTAAGATCTTGAAGAGACACCTGAATTTCCATGTTCACTGCAGCATAACTCACAATAGCCAAGATATGAAAACAACCTAAATGTCCACCAATGGATGAATAGATACAGAAAGTGTAATACATATGTACACGTGACTATATATACATACACACACATATATGTATATATAATATGGAATACTATTATATATAGTATATAGCCATATAAAGGAAGGACAACATTCCAATTGGGACAAAATTGATGGACCTGGATTTCATTATGTAGGTGAAAGAAAGTCAGTTGCACAGTCATGTCCAATTCTTTGGGATCCCATGGACTGTAGCCTGCCCAGCTCCTCTGTTCATGGAATTTTCCAGGCAAGAGCATTGGAGTGGGTTGCCATTTCCTTCTCCAGGGGATCTTCCTGAATCGGGGATTGAACCCAGGTCCCCCACATTGCAGGCAGATTCTTTCCCAGCTGAGCTACTAGGGAAGCCCAAGTGAAATAAACCAGATCCTTACAGTGCATGAGCTTCCCTGGTGGCTCAGCTGGTAAAGAATCTGTCTGCAGTGCAGAAGACCTGGGTTTGATTCCTGGGTTAGGAAGATTCCCTGGAGAAGAGAAAGGCTACCCACTCCAGTACTCCAGCCCAGAGAATTCCATGGACTGTATAAACCATGGGGTTGCAAAGAGTCGGACACAACTGAGCGACTTTCACTTTACAGTGCATGATTTTCCAGAAGTGAATATGCAAAAAGTGTGACACATGCCTTGTTTTCTGATAAAACCTTCAAAATGATTTGGATGGCTTTTTTTCTAACCTTTCAGAACACTCAAAAATAAGAGTGGTTCACATCAGTTCAGTTCAGTCGTTCAGTCGTGTCCGACTCTGTGACCCCATGAATTGCAGCATGCCAGGCCTCCCTGTCCATTACCAACTCCCGGAACTTACTCTAACTCATGTCCATTGAGTCAATGATGCCATCCAGCCATCTCATCCTCTGTCATCCCCTTCTCCTCCTGCCCCCAATCCCTCCCAGCATCAGGGTCTTTTCCAATGAGTCAACTCTTCGCATCAGTGGCCAAAGTATTGGAGTTTCAGCTTCAGCATCAGTCCTTCCAATGAACACCCAGGACTGATCTCCTTTAGGATGGACTGGTTGGATCTCCTTGCAGTCCAAGGGACTCTCAAGAGTCTTCTCCAACACCACAGTTCAAAAGGATCAATTTTTCGGTGCTCAGCTTTCTTCACAGTCCCACTCTCACATCCATACATGACTACTGGAAAAACCACAGCCTTGACTAGATGGACCCTTGTTGGCAAAGTAATGTCTCTGCTTTTTAATATATTGTCTAGGTTGGTCATAACTTTCCTTCCAAGAAGCAAGCGTCTTTTAATTTCATGGCTGCAATCACCATCTGCAGTGATTTTGGAGCCCAAAAAAATAAAGTCTGTCACTGTTTCCACTGTTTCCCCATCTATTTCCCATGAAGTGATGGGACCAGATGCCATGATCTTAGTTTTCTGAATGTGTGGTTCACATAGGAGATAACTGATTAAATGTAGAAATTATAAATGTGAAACTGGGAATAAGGGTCCTTTTGGAATAAATTAGAGCACTTGTACTCTAGACAATAGATCTATTATAATTAGTAAGTCACCAGCAATCATCAATTTCAATTAGATACAGAAGGCCAGTCCTGGTGTGGTACTATTCAGTGGCAGGAAAGACATGATGGAAGAATTTCCAGGCTGACCAAATATCATATCTGGGTGAAGCACATCTGCTCCTTTCTTTAAAAAAAAAAAAACAACACAAATATTTCATGGGATGAAGGAATGTCAAGGCCAACCCCTCTAACACAGATGCAGAACACATGCATCTATGGCAACTCAAAGCAAGAGTACAGACACTGGAGGCACTGTTGTGGTTTGGCGGTTGAAATAGTCCATTCTCATTAACTTGTGGCTCAAAGATGGGACCACGTTTAGAGACGGATGTTGACTTTTCAGGGACTGTGTGTTAAAAGCTCAGTCCTAAAAGCTGAAGAGTGGAGACAACCACAAGTTGGGAGATCATGCTAAATTTCAAATATTTCAGACTTCAAGTCATTCAACCACAGTAAAAAACAAGGGTTCTAAACAAAAATTCTTTCCAGATAATGTCTACCAAGCGCTTTCCTCATTTTTACTTGCTATTTATTGTTTGTGAGAAAAGGCACAACCAGTACTTAACCTTCCAAGTCATGAAGGCCTTGGAAAATATGCCAGGTAATAGAAAGAACCTCACACAATAGAAGCCAAATGTCCCTTCTCCACCTCAAAATTAATCCAAATCATGGGAAGATATTTCAAGTACCCAAAGAGCTATTAGTTCTCCCTTTTTTCCTAGTTATTTTACATTTCCTAAGTTAGATGACTTGCAACTGACTGTTAAAGGGTGACTAAAATATTTATTAATTCAAATTCTGAAGATAACTCTAATTTAAATCAGCTATAACTCTAGGCAGTTACTTGCATCACATAAAGTCAAACCTCCTGCTCTCAATGTCATCTAATGAATAACTGACATTTCATCTGTTCTTTCAATACAAAATAAAGTCAGATTACCTCTATAACATGGGACCTTCCCTGGTGGCTCAGACGGTAAAGAATCCACCTGCAGTGTGGGAGACCTGGGTTCAATCCCTGGGTTGGCAAGATCTCCTGGAAAAGGGAAAGGCTACCCGCTCCAGTATTCTTGCCTGGAGAATTCCATGGACAGAGGAGCCTGGTAGGCTACAGTCCATAGGGTTGAAAAGAGTTGGACACGACCGAGCAATTAAGCACAGCACAGCATCTCTACAATTTAGAAGGGAGTTTTCCCTGGCATTATGATTTTAGACTAGCATTGGTCATAAATGTCTTCGGGTTGTGGAGGCAGAAGAGAATTTTTCGTTTTCTAGGTGGAGACATAAGTTGTATTTTGCCCAAGAAACGGAGCTAATAAAAGTGGGGACTCAGCTGGTGTTGATCTTCCCAATTGCATAGCTCCAGCCACTCTGAATAAGTGTGGCAACAGAAGATTCACTGCCACCAAATAGCCTAGACATGGGGGAAAGAATAAGCACTAATTATCGCCAATAACCAACTTGTGTCATCCTCTTAGTCTCCTGTGTTTCCAAAGTCATCCATTGAACTCTTACTGGACAAGTGTGATTTTATTGGAACACCTAAGAACACATCAGAGGAGAGAATATTCCTGACCTCATCACCACTCATGCTGTGCATGTTATCTTTGCTCTCATATTCTCTCCTCTGATTACTTGATAAGTGGCTGACACCCCACTCTAGTCTCCTTCTGGTGTGTGTGCATATCTTACTTGCATACATTTTTTAAGGGTGAACCCCTGTGTTAGGTAGAATGCTGTGCTGTGCTGTGTTTAGTTGCTCAGTCCTGTCCGACTCTTTGCGACCCCATGGACTGTAGCCTGCCAGGCTCCTCTGTCCTTGGGATTCTCCAGGCAAGAATACTGGAGTGGGTAGCCTTCTCCTCCTCCAGGGGACCTTCTCAACCCAGGGATAAAACCCAGGTCTCCCTCATTGCAGGCATATTCTTTACCAGCTGAGCTACCAGCGAAGCCCATTAGGTAGAACAGTGGCCCCCAAAGATATTCACATTCTAATCCCTAGAACTTGCCAAGTTGGCAAGGGGGAGTTAAAGGCTAGAGATGGAACTAAGTTTGCTAGTCAGCTGACTTTGAGATGGGAGGATTATCCTGGATTATCTGGATGGGGCCAATGTATTCATAATCAAAAAGAGAGGCGGAAGAGGGGAAACACAAGAGATGGCCGTATGAGAAAGATGCATCCCATCACTGGTAGGCAGATCACAAACAAGGAGTGTAGGTGGTCACCCTAAGCTGGAAATGGCAAGGAAACAAATTCTACTCTTGAGGCCCCAGCAGGACTGAAGTCCTATCTTACCCCAGTGATACCCGTTTCAGGCACCTGACCTCCAGAATCTTAGAACAATGAATTTGTGTTGTTTTAAGTCACCAGCTTTGGGGTAATTGGTTACAGCAGCAACAGGAAATGAATACAATCTAAGGAAACGGAGAAAAATCAAAGGGAATAAAAGATGCTACAGACTGGACTTTCTGAAGGCTCAACTGGGAGAGAATCCACTTCTAAGATCACTTGCCTGGCTTCTGGAGGGATAAGATGAAATACTTCATAAACTTTTGAACTGTGGGCCTCACCTCTTTGCTAGCTGTTGAAGTACGTCTCCACAACTGTATAAAGGATAGCCATCTCTCTGGTCCCCCTCTCTTGCCTCTCTGTGTTACAATTATAAGGACTCTAAGCATTTATTAGGCCCCTCAACATTTGTTGAGACGACAAACACTGGAGAACAGAGATGGGAAAGATGGTGAGTTCAGCTTGAGCAATGGCAGGTTTCAAGTTTTGTTTTGTTTTTTTTTTCAAGTTTTGATCTAGTGAAGAATATCTATACCTAAAGTAGGTACTCCAAAACCCAGGCAAGAAGCTTGAACTGGAAGACTAACTGGGGTGAGACTTCTGTGGGAGTGTGTCATATCATTGAAGTTCAGTTAATATAGTCTTCCGAGAAGGAAAGCTCGACTCAAAGTGACCAACACTGGTGAAAAATACTTCTGCAGCTAATACCTTTTTACTTTCTTTGCTCACATTTTGCTATGAATTAGGCATTTTAAAAATTATTTCATTTCATAACAAAGCACGAGAAATATTTATTCATGAAGTTAGGCAACAGGCCCAGAGTCACACATAAGCCCATTTACAGGGGCAGCAGTTGCCTCTGGCATAAATGTCTTCCACATAGGTCGTGAAGTACACCCAAGGAACACAAGCTGCCATTCTGCTCCTCTGAATTAGGCTTCATAGAACACATAGATACCTATGATTATCTCCTTCAACCCAAGTACCAATTGATCTATCATTCCATGGGATACAGGAAGAAAACAGTAGTATGAAAAATATAGACTTCCCTGGAAGCTCAGTGGTAAAGAATCCACTTTCAATGCAGGAGACATGGGTTCAGTGGCCAGGGATCAAGGGGAATCCCTTGGATAAGGACATGGTAACCCACTCCAGTATTCTTGCCTGAGAAATCCCAAGGAAGAGAAATCTGGTGGACTACAGTCCATGGGGTCACAAAAGAACTGGACACGATTTGGTGACTAAACCACAACAAATGAAAAATATGAAAAAGTCGATATAGATACTTTTCATAAAAAGTATTAAGTCTGTTAATTTTTAAGATACTGTGTTATGTAAAGATGATATTGAATAATTCAGAATCTCTGGATCTGTTTGCTCTTTAATTTTTAAAAAATCTTTGGCCACACCAGGAGGCATGTGGGATCTTAGTTCCCAGAACAGGGACCAAACCCGTGCCCCCTGTGTTGGAAGCACAGACTCTTAACCACTGACTGCCAGGGAAGTTTCTTTAACTTTTAATTTTAAAAAAGAACACTCATTATCATCAGTGAAACAATGAAAAGATCTATAGAAATAAAGCTACTAATGTCTCCATCACTCCTTCATTCTCACTCTACAAAAGGCAGTTAATGCTAATATGTCACTATGTATCCATTTTAATTGCTTTTCATATTAATAATATGATGTAAAAAATGCACACAAGATACTTGCTTCATTTTTATAAAATCTGGGATCATAATAACTACATTACCCATAACTGGATCTTTTCTCACCTGACAAATATACATTGGAAATCCCTCCAGTCAAGTAGCTGTGGAACTAACAAATTCATTTTCTAATAACTACACAGTAGTCCCCAGTGTGGATGTACCATAATGCATTCAACTACTTTCCCACTGAAGGTCATCAGAGCTATTGATGCTTTACCTTAGAATTCACATGGCACAAAAATCCATGTCTCATACAGATACTAAAACATCCTATAATGCCTACAACTGTCTTTTAAAGGTGTATTACATTGTAAAACAAAATTGTTCTCTTTTTTCCACTGAATCTATTATACAATAATATCTTTCTGATTATTGATGAGAGTTACACAAAAAACTCACTCAGTAACTTCCTTGATTCTTTTTATTCTGAAACAAAGAAAATAGAGGCAGTAAGTACAGAACTTTCACATGTTCCCTCAATCATATCCATCTGCACTGGACTCCCAAACTCTGCTTTCCATTTTCACATAGGATGAGTCATCCATCTTCCCATCCAAGAGCCAACTCCCCAACTTGTATGCTGGATGCTATTGCCCCTCATCTACTCAAAGACATTGCTCTAGAATTCCTCCCTTATGATTAAGTTACTTAATCATAACTTTTCCTTCTCTAGTGGATTTTCTCATCAATAAACAAATATCCTACAATTTCATCCACTCCAAAACAGACAAGCTAAAGACTTCACAACCCCTCTATAGGCCCTGTCTTATTTCCATACTCTTCATTACAGCATAATTATCTAATAAGTGGCTGAGTCTTTTACACTCATTACCTCTTTATTTTAATTTAAACTGGACACATCCCACTCACCTACTGTCATAAAGTCACCAACAATGTTCATCTTACCAAATCCAATGACCATTTATTTACCTTACTCTTACTTTACCAGCAGGCTTTCCTCGTGGCTCAGCTGGTAAAGAATCTGCCCACAGTGCAGGAGACCTGAGTTCAATCCCTGGGTTGGGAAGATCCCCTGGAGAAGGGAAAGGCTACCCACTCCAGTATTCTGGCCTAGAGAATTCCATGGACTATGTAGTCCATGGGGTCGCAAAGAATAGGACACGACTGAGGGACTTTCACTTCACTTCACTACTTTACCAGCAGCATTTGGCCCAGGAGATCACTCTCTTTTTATTTAAACAATTCCTTTGCTTCTATTCCAGTTTAGCATCTCTCTGGATTTTTCTATTTCATTCAAGTGTCCTTTGCTGTTTTTCTAACACCAAATGTAAGCTCCATGAGGGAAAAGTCTTTATTTCTGTCTGTTTTATTAACTACTACATATTCCAGCACTTAAAGTAGTGCCTTGCATGTAGTAGACAATGTAGTTGATCTATGATGTGTTCGTGAAACTATTGACTTTTCACTGAAGTATCAAGGTAGACAGTGGTAATTTTGGCACAGTGGACCTGAAGAGTTCCTATTCATTTGTAAAATGCCAAAACAGAATTAATTATATCCTCCCATAAGCCAACTTTTCTCCTGACTTCCCTACTTCAATTAATAATGCCAGCATTCATTTCCCCAGCCAACTATATTATTCAGGACAGTGCTTAAATCCAAGTTCTGTCTGTTGCCAACTCCTCTGAGGCTTTCTGTTTACTGTATCCCTTCCAACTGGATCCTGTGACCTCTATCTTTCCATAGTTTAAACTACTCTTCACGCTCCTAACAGATTAATCTTTCCTAAACAGAAGATTTAGAATGATAATTTGCCATTTAAAATTTTTTTAACTTCCTAAAAGCCTCAGATTAACTACAAACTTCTCAGACTAGTCTTTAAGACCCTATTAAATGCAGACCCATTCCCCTCTGTTAGCTTCATTTAGTTATCGCTTAGTTACCCCTAAATATCCATGATTCCTGAAGTAGGCACCTGCCATTGATTTTGCAGGTTCCTTGCCACCCAAATGACAACTTCATCAAGTACTGACAAACTATACTTTGCTTAATTTCAGCTTACATAGATTCTTCCCATCCCATTTGCTTAACTCATATGAAAACTTTTCCTGTTCAGCTTCATGATTTGTGAAGGTCCCCCACTCGATATCCATGTGTTGCTCTCTCTACTCTTCCTTGTTACACTCATCTGCACTTTCATATGAAATGTAAGCTGTGGATATATTACTTATTCATGATTAAATTCTGTTTAGCACCTAGCAAAGCACCTAGTAAGGAGTATATATTTAATTTGTGTGTGTGTGTGTGAGTTCCTCAGTCATGTCCAACTATTTGTGACCCCATGGACTGTAATCCATGAGGCTCCTCTGTCCATGGGATTTCCCAGGCAGGAATACTGGAGTGGGTTGCCATTCCCTTCTCCAGGGTACCTTCCCAACCCAGGGACTGAACCTGCATCTCTTGCATTGAAAGGTGGATTCTTACCATCTGAGCCACCAAAGAAGTCCATATTTAATTTAAACAGTAATTAAACTAAGGTGTTAGAAAGGATCAAATGTTGTGAAATCTCCAGACAAATACCAGTGTGATATTGAGTTTAAAAGAGAAAATGTTAATTTAGCTAAATATGCTATCAGGGCTTCCCTGATAGCTCAGTTGGTAAAGAATCTGCCTGCAATGCAGGAGACCCCAGTTTGATTCCTGAGTCGGGAAGATCTGCTGGAGAAGGGATAGGTTACCCACTCCAATATTCTTGGGCTTCCCTTGTAGCTCAGCTAGTAAAGAATCTGCCTACAATATGGGAAACCTGGGTTCAACCTCTGGGTTGGGAAGATCCCCTGGAGAAGGGAAAGGCTATTCACTCCAGTATTCTGGCCTGGAGAATTCCATGGACTGTATACTCCATGGAGTCGCAAAGAGTCAGACATGATCAAGTGACTCACTTCACTCATGCTATGATGAATATATTAACTTTACAGAAATGACTTTTAAGTTTTGGATTTAATGATGTTACATCTGTACAGATACAATGATCTAGTCTTTAAAATGCTTGGATAATCATAAAATAAGTCTTGCAAAATAGTACACTGTGTAATAAAATTTTTCAAACTCATATAATTCATCTGGAATCATATTTAGCAGATATTAAAATTTTCTATCTATAGTGACAGAAATACCCAGAAAATTTAATTAATGAACATAGCATATTTATTTACATATTACATTAATACTTGTATGGAAATGTAAAATATTTTCATCTGGATTTTGCTGAGCAAAGGATGGATATTCTCTAATAATAACCTATAGAAACCTAGATGTCCATTGGCAGACAAATGGATAAGAAAGCTGTGGTGCATATACACAATGGAATATTACTCAGCTATTAAAAATAATGCATTTGAATCAGTTCTAATTAGGTGGATGAAACTGGAGCCTATGATACAGAGTGAAGTAAGTCAGAAAGAAAAATACAAATAGAGTATATTAACACATATATACAGAATTTAGAAAGATGGTAACAGTGTCCCTATATGGGAGACAGCAAAAGAGACACAGATGTAAAAAACAGGCTTTTGGACTCTGTGGGAGAAGGCAAGGGTTGGATTATTTGAGGGAATAGCATTGAAACACATATGAAATATATTTTCGTGTTTCATGTTCGATGCATGAAACAGGGCACTCAGGGCCAGTGCACTGGGATGACCCTGAGGGATGGGATGGGGAGGGAGGTGGGAGGGGGTGTTCAGGATGGGGGACACATGTACATGCATGGCTTATTCATGTCAATGTATGGCAAAAACCACTACAATATTGTAAAGTAATTAGCCTCCAATTAAAATAAATAAATTAGCTTTTAAAAAAGAAAAAAAGGCAATTGGTAAAAACAAAAACAAAAAACAATAACCTGCAGAGGTTGTCACTTTTTATACACAGGGGCCACTCATTAATCTTGAGTAACCCTCTGAGATGCAGAATGTGAGCAATGTGCACACAGGAGGAAAATAATAATTCACCAGAAAATAAACACAGAGAAAAAACAGACGACATTTAAACAAATACAATGAGTATTATAGGTGATATCCAGTGTCACCTATGGAGGAATTATAATTTGGAGGAATTATACAATTCCCAGGACTAATCCTGAAACATGACTACATGTGTTTCCTAGCACTTCACGGAGGAAAATATATGAAGACAAGTTTGAGGCTGCTGCTTAACTAACCACTGGCAATGGGAATCCTCTGAGTATTGCTCGGTTTTCACAGGCTAATCAGTATTAAGCTCAGAACTTGAGACAGGATTACTGTGCCCAAGGGATGTATACCTGAACAAAACAGGTGGCTAATTAAGAGGAAATAAGGGCAAACCTCTTAGGGGAGGCAAGCAATACTGTGGGTCAGATTGACCTGGTCTCAGTCTACTGTTCCAGCTCTCATCTCCTGCCAGTCCAGATACACATGTGCATACACACACACACACACACACACACACACACACACACACACACACACACCCCTCTGGCATTCCAGATCTAAGGACTCAATGTTTTCCTCGCTGCTAAAAGTCAGAGTATACCTCCCGGCAGTCACATGGTGCCCTGAACTCAGAAGAGCCCCATGCTTGGTTCCTTTATTTTTTACTGCGGTAAAATAGCCGTAAAACAAAATTTGCCATCCAATCCAGGGGCATTAAGTCCTTTTATGTTGTTGTGCAACTGTTACCACCATCCTCTGCCAGAACTTTTTCATCACCCCAAACTTAAAGTCCTTAAAAAAATAAAGTATCTCCTTCCCCCTCTCTCTCCAGCCTTATAGCCCCTTGCCTATTTTCTGTCTCTTTGAATTTGACTGCTTTGGCTACCCCACATAAATGGAATCACACAATATTTGTTCTTTGTCCATACTGGGTTTAATATTTCACTGTCAATGCCTTGAAACTCTTAGTAATTTTAGAAGAAGAGCCCCTCCATTTTCACTTTGCACTGGTCCTCTGACAAATTATGTAGCTGATCCTGCTGTGAATGGCACCTCTGCCTTCTCCACACCAAAAACATATCTCCCTGTCCGTCTATGAGATGAGTAACAGATGAAATGGCCCACGACCCTCCTTAGAGTATTTGTATTTTGCTCACTGTTGGCACTGTTTGCAATGTATTGTGATACTTTCTGTTTAGGTCTGTCTTCCCTGCTAGAGGAAACGTCTATGTCTTACTTACCCTTGTATTCTTCATGCTTGGTGTAGCTCCTGAATTTTGTTTCCCTCCCCAAAAATGTATATGCAGAAGCTCCCATCCCAACTGTGATAATATTTAGAGATGGGGTCCTTGGGAGGTAATCAGGTTTAGATGAAGTCAGGGGAGGGGGTTACAGCACTCATGATAAGATTACTCTCCTTAGGAGAAGAGAAACCAAAGAACTTGTCCTGTTCTTTCTGCTGTGTGAAGACACATTGAGAAGCTGGCCATCTGGAAGTCGGAGAGAGTCCTCACCAGAAACTGACCATGTCAGGACCCTGACCTCAGAATTACAGTCTCCAGAAAGTGTGAGGAAATACATTTCTATTGTTTCTGTCACCTACTCCAAGACATTTTGTTATGGCGGCCTGAGCGGATTAAGACAATCTGAAAAAGAATGAGTGCTCTAATATGTTCACCAAATATAAGAATCGCTGCTTGCTCCCATAGGGAATCACACCTGGCATTTTTGCAGTACTTTACATTCAATGATAACTTATGGGGAAACAACAGAACACTGGGAAATAGCTTTGCTGATCCAGAAACTCTAGTCAGGGATTTGATCTAGTTACTGAAGACTGTGATCTAGCACTTACAGTCTCAGGAAAATGTGACCCAAGACTCCATGTGTTAGTCATCTAATAGGCTTGTCCTAGTGCTTCTGATGGGAAGTCTCTATCTCCTTTTCTTTGGAATAAGAAATAAGAATCAGGCTACCTTACTTGTTTGTATATCTCATGTCCACCCTATATGCTCATCTAGGGACCCATTATTAGGCCTAACAAGAATGGCTAAACACGCTTCAAAACTTTTAGTATCACAAGCACCCATATCAATAAAGTGCACAATAATATTTAAATGTTGAAGGAAATGTCCTCAAATCAGAGCTCTTTGTCATAACTGAACTCCTTGCCATATCTCAATAAGGAAACTGAATAAAAGTTCTCCAAGTAGGGAATTGGAGTGGCACTGTTAAGAATCTATGACACAGATTGGGGTCATTTGTTTCTCACCTGCCAGCCATGCTCTCATTCACTGTGTAACTCTGGAAATAAGGCTTTCTGAGCCTCAGTTTCCTCATCTGTCAACATAAGATGGTTTGGTAAGGTGAATCACCCTGAACTCTGAAACTGCAGAAGTCACCAGTTTCCCTCCCATCTAAATGCTAAGTATACATAGAAAGTTTAAAAAGAACCGTCTTTATTGCTAGAAATCAGCCATAATACTATAAATTAAATATTTTGAGAGACAACTATGTGTGACAAAAGAAACACATTGTACTGATGCTTTAATAATAATTTAAATAATATTAATTTAACGGTGGCTTCTCCAGTGAAAACTGGGAAGTAAGGCTCCATGACCTTTGGATGAACCGCTGCTTGGGCATGTTATTTTTTTAAAGGACATGATAAAGGTTAGAGACTTTTGTTAATTACTCTTTCTGCCATTCTTTTAAGTCATCTAATTGGCTTGTTCTAGTGTTTCTTTTAGTTCCTTTTCCATGGAATGAAGCTACCTTACATGCTTATATCTTTCATGTCAACCTTATATTCTTATTTGGGGACCTATGACAAGTAAACGAGCCTGGTTGGTGAGGAGCTTTACATAAAATGAAATGCTATAGTGCTGGGAATTCTTCTTTAATTTTAACTTTAAACTCGATCTTTCGGTTGCTTGACTGACCACCTTATTATTACCTGTACTGAAAAAGGTCCCATCTATACTGAATGTCTTAGGTCCACAGACCAAAGACAAATGCTGCCATTGTGCAGCACGGTATAATCTGTCAAGGAAATGCACAGGCATTGACAACCAATTCTTTCCAAAGTAAGGGAGTTTCATAAGAATGAAAGTGCATGTCTATCACTTCCCCTTCTTACTGTATATTATATCATATCTATTATACCTTGCTGACAATGATTTTTTTCTCATTTTCCTTCTATTTTGTTAGAATACAATTTAGAGAATATTATCCATACCTTTTATATAGCCTTTCCATACTAACATTTTATCTTCATTAAATGTAATACAATAGGTTTCAGATTCTTGATCTTGAAAAAATGAACAAAAGTAATTAATGAAAGACTCAGGCTTTATGACATTCATGGATGGTCATAATCTTTATTTTTAATTGGAGATTCAGAATAAAGTTTCAAACTATTTTTTGATAGGTACATTGATCAACACTTTTTATAAAAGTATTTCAATTTTCTCTTTGTTAGCATACACTCACACCTTAGTTTTGTATACCTGGAATTGGTGAACTTTTTCTGTAAAAGGCCAGATAATATGTACTTTATATTTGGGGGTATTACAGTCATTATAATTAATATACTGTTAAATAGCACAAAAGCAGCCATAAGCAATATGATATTGAATGAGCATAGATGTAAGCCAATAAAATTTCATTTACTAAAACACACAGTAGGCTGAACTTGGCTCACAGGCCATAGTTGGCCCACTCCTGCTCTACACTCTTCTATATATAGTGTTGTGTAAATCCTAAACATAGAATGCCAAGATACGCTCATTTAGAACAAGATTTTCCATCAGCTATATCATTTTGGGCATGCCTCTTAGCCTCTCTGAGCTTCTTCATTTGTAATGTGAAGATGTCTGGTCCAAGTGAATGTTATCAAACCCTAACATTTCAATAGTCACTTGAGCATCCCCTTCACAACTGGTTGACAAATGCTAAAAAGCTAAATGCTGTAACTTGTGAATAAGGTTTTTTTTTAAGTCCTTTTTGCAAATTATTTTATTTTTTATTGCTTTTCTTTGAAAAGCAAACTTTCAGAATTATTCAAAATTTTTCTAAGTAATTAAAAATGTTCATCCATAGCTGAACTTTTAATATTGAAAAGGAAGGGTCTGAGAATGTGGCATCTGATAGCACTTGAGTAGCCAAGGTTAAGACTGCTGCTTTGTCCTACCAGGCAGAGGCCCTCTTTTTCCCTCTCCAATTCCTATCTGTACCCCTGAAGAAGAGAGTGAGCTTTCAGGGGAAGGATGGGCTGTTATTTTCTAAACCCCCTGAAGAATAGTAGTGGCCATAATACATGACAACTGAGGTGATATCCGAAAGGTTTGTCATTTAGGTAATAAAATAGTACTCCTATTAACTAGCTGAAACGCTGATAAGACTTGCTTTTCGTGGTACATTTACTTTGGGTATTAGTGAATTTATGCAAAGTTTCTTCCAGGAAACATATAATTTATAATTCTATCAGAATGTAAAACAATCCAATTATTAGTGGGCCATAATTAACAATAGATCTAAGATCTCCAAATACTCTGCAGTTGCCTACTAACATGGGTCATAAAAATCCTATTCCTACCAAATTACTACTGTATTACCTGAGGGGAATCAGAGAGTAGTTGTGAGAATGAAAATAAGCATGAAAAACAATGAAATAATCTGCTTTTTTATCTTCACATTTTCTTTTATTCATTTCAATTCTAAAAATAAGTTACAGAAAAAAAGTACACAGCAGTCACTAACATACATTAAGCTTGAGGGAAATTTTGTTTTGGAGAATTTATCTTAGCTTTTCATAAAATGTTGCATTTTAATAAAAAATAAAAAAATTAAACCTACCTTCCTCAGTGATCAGTGAAAAGAAATAGAGGAAAACAATAGAATGGGAAAGACTAGAGATCTCTTCAAGAAAATTAGAGATATCAAGGGAATATTTCATGCAAAGATGGGCTCAATAAAGGACAGAAATGGGATGGACCTAACAGAAGCAGAAGATATTAAGAAGAGGTGGCAAGAATACACAGAAGAACTGTACAAAAAAGATCTTCACAACCCAGATAATCACAATGGTGTGATCACTCACCTAGAGCCAGATATCCTGAAATGTGAAGTCAAGTGGGCCTTAGGAAGCATCATTACGAACAAAGCTAGTGGAAGTGATGGAATTCCAGTTGAGCTATTTCAAATCCTAAAAGATGATGCTGTATACTAACACATATATATGGAATTTAGAAAGATGGTAATGATAACCCTATATGCAAAACAGAAAAAGAGACACAGAAATACAGAACAGACTTTTGAACTCTGTGGGAGAATGTGAGGGTGGGATGTTTCAAAAGAACAGCATGTATACTATCTATGGTGAAACAGATCACCAGCCCAGGTGGGATGCATGAGACAAGTGCTCGGGCCTGGTGCACTGGGAAGACCCAGAGGAGTCGGGTGAAGAGGGAGGTGGGAGGGGGGATCGGGATGGGGAATAAGTGTAAATCTATGGCTGATTCATATCAATGTATGACAAAACCCACTGAAATGTTGTGAAGTAATTAGCCTCCAACTAATAAAAAAATTAAAAAAAAATAAAAAAAAAAAATAAAAGATGATGCTGTGAAAGTGTCACACTCAATATGCCAGCAAATTTCAAAAACTCAGCAGTGACCACAGGACTGGAAAAGGTCAGTTTTCATTCCAATCCCAAAGAAAGGCAATGCCAAAGAATATTCAGACTACCGCATAATTGTACTCATCTCACACACTAGTAAAGTAATGCTCAAAATTTTCGAAGACAGGCTTCAACAACATGTGAACTGTGAACTTCCAGAGGAAGTTTTAGAAAAGGCAGAGGAACCAGAGATCAAATTGCCAACATCCACTGGATCATCGGAAAAGCAGGAGCGTTCCAGAAAAGCATCTATTTCTGCTTTATTGACTATGCCAAAGCCTTTGACTGAGTGGATCACCACAAACTGTGGAAAATTCTGAAAGAGATGGGTTACCAGACCACCTGACCTGCCTCTTGAGAAATCTGTACGCAGATCAGGAAGCAACAGTTAGAAATGGACATGGAACAACAGACTGGTTCCAAATAGGAAAAGGAGTACGTCAAGGCTGTATATTGTCACCCTGCTTATTTAACTTATACGCAGAGTACATCATGAGAAATGCTGGCCTGGATGAAGCACAAACTGGAATCAAGATTGCCGGGAGAAATATCAATAATCTCAGATATGCAGATGACACCACCCTTATGGCAGAGAGTGAAGAATTAAAGAGCCTCTTGATGAAAGTGAAAGAGGAGAGTGAAAAAACTGGCTTAAAGTTCAACATTCAGAAAAATAAGATCATAGCATCTGGTCCCATCACTTCATGGGAAATAGATGGGGAAACAGTGGCAGATTTTATTTTTGGGGGCTCCAAAATCACTGTAGATGATGACTGCAGCCATGAAATGAAAAGACGTTTACTCCTTGGAAGGAAAGTTATGGCCAAGCTAGACAGCATATTAAAAAGCAGAGACATTACTTTGCCAACAAAGGGTCCATCTAGTCAAGGCTATGGTTTTTCCAGTTGTCAGGTATGAATGTGAGAGTTGGACTATAAAGAAAGCTGAGTGCCAAAGAATTGATGCTTTTGAACTGGGGTGTTGGAAAAGACTCTTGAGAGTCCCTTAGACTGCAAGGAGATCCAACCAGTCCATCTTAAAGGAGATCAGTCCTGAGTGTTCATTGCAAGGACTGATGTTGAAGCTGCAACTCCAATATTTTGGCTACCTGATGTGAAGAACTGACTTCTTGGAAAAGACCCTGATGCTGGGAAAGATTGAAGGCAGGAGAAGGGGACAACAGAGGATGAGATGGTTGGATGGCATCACCAACTCAATGGACATGAGTTTGGGTAAACCAGGAGTTGGTGATGGACAGGAAGGCCTGTCCTGCTGCAGTCCATGGGGTCGCAAAGAGTCGGACATGACTCAGTGACTGAACTGAACTGAACTGAGCTGAGTATTATTTAGTCTAAATGTAAACAAGTGGGCTTCCCTCATAGCTCAGTTGGTAATGAATTGGCCTGCAATGCAGGAGACCCTGGTATGATTCCTGGGTCGGGAAGATCCGCTGGAGAAGGGTAAGGCTACCCACTCCAGTATTCTGGCCTGGAGAATTCCATGGGACCCTACTGAGTGACTTTCACTTCACTTCAACCAAGTAAAGTAAGAGTGCAAGTGATTGTTAGTTATAGGACAACTGCTTGTTATAGGATGACTATTTCCAGTATGAAAAAAAAAAAAAAGGAAAAGGAAAAGTAGATTCTAGATCTTTAATTTATGGTAGGGATAGTCCATTCCAGATTCAGTATTCTGTAGGAGTTGCTTTCTTTCATGAAGCACATTTTATATTGGGAAAAGGTGCATATGACAGTCACTATTTCAGCTGTTTTCATCTTAGTTTCATGTATACTAAACTCAACATGAGCTTATTACATTACATGAGCATGTTACAAGTGAAAAATATCTATAAACATGTATGAAATTAATTTCCTACTTTATAATTCTAAGAATTACAGAATTTTATAAAGCTAGATTACTCTAAGGATTACTCTAAGGGTCGCAAAGAGCTGGACATGACTGAGTGACTGAACTGAACTCTGCTGCTGCTGCTGCTAAGTCACTTCAGTCATGTCCGACTCTGTGCGACCCCATAGACGGCAGCCCACCAGGCTCCCCCGTCCCTGGGATTCTCCAGGCAAAAACACCGGAGTGGGTTGCCATTTCCTTCTCCAATGTGTGAAAGTGAAAAGTAAAAGTGAAGTCGCTCAGTCCTGTCCGAGTCTTAACAACCCCATGGACCGCAGCCTACCAGGCTCATCCATCCATGGGATTTTCCAGGCAAGAGTACTGGAGTGGGTGCCACTGCCTTCTCTGGAGAACTGAACTCTAAGGATGCCTATATTAAGAAAGTATGATTTTTGTACAATTAATCATTTCATATATTAAATTCCTTTGGGAGATAGCATAATATGAAATGATTTACAATGGTCTCAGTGGAATACATAAGGTTAATTGTATTTCAGTCTTCACATTTTAATCATTTCAGGTTAGACAATGGGTTTCCTACATCTTTTACATTTTAACAATTCAAGTTTAACTGGTTCACTAAATGGAACTCTTAGTCAACTGCAACTTTAATACAACTACAATTAAATGATACTAGGCGTTCATAACGATGCCTCCAAAGAACTAAAAAAATAGTACCCTCAATGCTTTTAGAAGCTTAGAAAATTCAAATTAGTAGATCCAATGTGGTTGTGCTTTTAGATACAATTTAATAATTCAGTTATAGTAGCCTACCGAAAAACCATGTTTTGTCACACATATTCAACCTATATGCTCTAAGACCAGGGTCCCCAACACCTGGACTGGTACCAGTCCATGGCATGTTAGGAATCAGGCCACCTGATGGGAGGTGAGTAGTGGGCAATCAAAGCTTCATCTGTATTTACAGCCATTCCCACTGTTCACATTACCACCTGAGCTCCTCTCTTGTCAGTCAGTGGCAGCATAATAAATGTAATATGCTTGAATAATCTCAAAGCCATCCCTCTGCCCTGAAAAATTTTTCCATGGAAAAATTGTCCTCCACAAAACCGGCCCATGGTTCAAAAAAGATTGGGGATAGCTGTTCTAACATCACACCACTTTATGATCATTGTAATCAAGGTAGAATGCTTAAACAACTAAGTGAAAATGTTAAAAAAAAAAAATAATAGCTAACATTCAGTTCAGTTCAGTTCAGTCGTGTCCGACTCTTTGCAACCCCATGAACCGCAGCATGCCAGGCCTCCCTGTCCATCACCAACTCCCGGAGTCCACCCAAACTCATGTCCATTGAGTCGGTGATGCCATCCAACCATCTCCTCCTCTGTTGTCTCCTTCTCCTCCTGCCCTTGATCTTTCCCAGCAGAAGGGTCTTTTCAAATGAGTCAGCTTTTCACATCATTAACAGTGATAAAATAGCATGCACACTCTTTTAAATGTGCTATTATGTTATATTTATTATATTATATATATAATGAAACCAACAATCCGAGGAACATATTACCTTCTCTAACTTACACATGATGACACTGAGGACCATAGAGATCACCCTGCCTAAGAAGCTGATAGCAGAGCTGATTTGAAGTGAACTTGATTTAGCTCTCACCCCTTCACCTCTACTCTTCATCATTATTCTATGCTATCTCAAGAGTTTTTCTCTCAGCAGCAAGAGATTACACTCAGCTTTTTGTTTTAATAGTTCCATAGTTTCCCATTCTCTACATTATTAGAAATGTTTAAAGAGAGAAACATTAAACCATGAAGAAAACCTGTAGTTAAGACTAATTACTTTCAGGAAATATTGCTTCTCATATATTAACGAAGTTGGTATTCATGTACAAAATTTGGTCTCTGAGCAAAGTATATAACCGGTACATATCAGTACATGTCAAAATAAATTATTCTCCTATGAAATTCAGAAGCAAGCAAAGGAACAAGATTTTATTTTTTTAATGGCCAGTGTAGTTATAATCTTAATTAGACTCAGAATTCAAGAAAGAATCTACATTCCTAATAGTATCCTGTCATATGTTAAATCCTAAAGCCATGACATTATCTAATAAAATGTGTCCTAAGAACAAAATAGTAAACCAAGTAAAAAAGCCTATTAAAATCAACAATTTAATTTTTAAACTGTAATTTTAAAAGTTAAGTAGTAATTCTAGATTTTAAAAGCATTCTACTACCATAATGTATATGATTTACAAGTTTCCAGATTTTAAGAAGAAATGAGTGATAAGATAAACATTTATTTTTTTTTCAAAATGGCATTTTAGATATGAAAAACAACCATGTTCAATGCATGTTCTTTCAGTAAATTTTTATGGCTTAATTGTTATATCAAATAAGTCACTCATATAAAATTTTTCATTCTTCATATTGTGAATTTTCAACATACTGTGGAGTGCTTATTAAAATTATATTACTCAAACAAAAGACAGTTTTTAAGTTCTTTTCTTTTACAAATCAGGTAAATAGGTTTAAAAAATTTCCATTAGTGCTATTTTAGGAAATATTTAATTTCTATTTACTTGATAATACATTTTCTCTAGTTCAATTATCATTGTGTTGAATACATACAAAGACACTTGCAAAAAAACACCTCCTCACCAAAAAATAATTTTACTTCTCACTTATACATATGAAAGTAGTAAGTGTATATATTCTCATAAGTATGTATATGTTAGTCTGCTCCATATAAGTTTTTATTCTTGTTCTTTGTTTTCTTCATGGTATTGTAGTTATCACTATATTTTCTTCATTTATTTACTTGTTTACTGTCCACCTCTCCTCTCCTGTGGAACACTAATTTCCATGATATCCAGGGACTTGTCAAGTTTCATCACCAGCATCTAACATTTGCTAAGCATATAACAGATGATGAATAAATATAGATTCACTGAATGAATGAATAATGGATTAACTAATATAAGAAAAATAGGAAATAAATCATTAAGTATTAATAATAACCAGGCATATTGTGCCCTTCTGAAAACAAATTCATAGTTATAAAAATAATTTTGATACAAGAAAATAATTTTTGTTAAAGAATGTTCATACCATAATGAAATAAATCAATAATATGAACTGCAACATGAAACCTCAGCAAAAATGGTCTGAATAGCTCTAATTTTCCAAAATACTTTTATTATTGTTAACATGATGAAAGCAATCATAATCCATGATGATATGAATCAAAAAGAAAAAAATTTGAAAAAATTTTATGTAACTTGCTTTGAAAACAATATGTTTATACAGTCAGAATTATATTAGAACATTGCAAGAGACAAAGTGAAGTGTCTTCTCATTTTCAAAATGAAAAACACACAAATACTTGAACATCTGAGCTACCAGGATTATAATATACCAAAAAGTAAAAAGATAAGGATGGTTACTTAATGGAAAATTATTAAAAGGGAAGAAATGCATAAGGCCAGGAATTCCACCATATATATTTTTCTTTTTTAATGTTTAATTTTATCACCTACTAATATGCAGCCTTAGTCCTTAATTCATGATCTGTGCTTCATAATTATATCAGCATCTATTTCAAGTGTCTGTGTTAAATCTAATGACATTTATATAATTTGTCAGTCAATAAAATATATGTAAATACAATTAATAAGACATATATATTGTATAATACTATCTCAACAAATAATTCATATAAAATCAATTATAAAATAGCAATAGAGTTTACTATTCCTATCTACTAATCTGGTAAAATTCAGTAATCACTAAATCAGCACTTTTACTGGACTTTTTATTAAAGTACCTTTGTATCTTTTATTGAAGTCAAGAAGATAATTCTAGTGGCTATACCAGTTTAATGTTATTTAATAATTAAACAGCACAATATTCTAATATAGGAAGAAACTATTTTATGAATAGCTCTACAACTGATCATATTTTCTTTTTGCTTTCTATTTCTAATATTGTAACAGTCTAAATAGAATCTTGTGTCATTAAGCAGACTTGGGGATGGTCTAGTCTCAATTTATATCTAATTAATCTCTAAAATGTGCTGTCCTAAGGTAATGTTAACATGACTCAAGTATATTTGAGTAGAAAAATAATTTACAAGTCTGCCTATTCTTGGCATTTATTTCATGGAAAACCTACCATGAAACAAGTAATATCATTTAAATAATTAGAAAAATATTATGCAGTATGGTCAATATATTACTTGATAAATGGATCATTAATTTCTGTCTATAGTAATAGCATGTAACAAATAAATAATTTAAATGTCATATTGTAAATATTTAAATGTATATGCTGAAAACTTTATCATCATAACCTTGTCTTTCTTTGAATGAGCCCCATGACCCTAAAGAAATGCATTTTCCAGGTCCATGGGCTATTTCAAAATTTTGACATGTTTATCCAAGTAGAAGAAAAATTGAAGATCTTCAAGTAAGAAAATAAAAATATAGAACTATTTCTGTTTCCAAAATATAAAGAGAATTAATATTTTCAAATACCATACCAAGGAAACTTCTTTATAAATTATAATTTTTAGGAAACTATGAAAGGTATATTTATAAACAAGCCCTTAACAGAAA
The DNA here is from genome assembly GCF_910594005.1 of Cervus elaphus. Lineage (NCBI taxonomy): Eukaryota > Metazoa > Chordata > Mammalia > Artiodactyla > Cervidae > Cervus > Cervus elaphus. Next base: position 21,139,026 of record NC_057820.1, read on the forward strand.
ATAAAAATCCTGAGATGTTGATTTATAGTTGTGATGTAGTATGTGTGTATATCATATTCTTTAACAAAACTATTAATACTATATCTACAATTGCATTATGAAAATGCTTTCAAAATTTCAACATACTACAACACCTAGTTTCGTGGTTTGTTTTTTTGATTTTCTAGGAAACTGGGTAATCTGGAACGTGTTTAGAGTCAGGACTGTGATCACTAGCTATCACTGAACTATACCTACTAAAGTGGCAGATATCAGAGCTTTTGCTATTAAAAAGTGGAGAAGGAAATGGCAATCCACTCCAGTACTTTTGCCTAGAGAATCCTGTGGATGGAGGAGCCTGGTGGGCTGCTGTCCTAGGGTCGCACAGAGTCAGACACGACTGAAGCGACTTAGCACGCATGGATGAATTGGAGAAGGAAATGGCAACCCACTCCAGTATTCTTGCCTGGAGAATCCCAGGGACAGAGGAGCCTGGTGGGCTGCCGTCTATGGGGTCACACAGAGGTGGACACTAGACACGACTGAAGCGACTTAGCCGCAGCAGCTATTAAAAAAGTAAGCTTGAACTTCCCTGGTGGCCAGTGGTTAAGAATCCTTTACCTGCCAATGCAGGGGACATGAGTTCGATCCTTGGTCTGGGAAGATCCCACAAACGGGGGTGGGGTGGCAATTAGGCCCATGCATCACAACCACTGAGCCCACACTTTAGAGCCTGTGCTCCACAAGGGAAGCCACAATGAGAAGCCTGCACACAGCCACGAAGCACAGCTCTCTCTCGCCCTTGCCGCAACTAGAGAAAGTTTACGTGCAACAGTGAAAACCCAGTGCAGCCAAAAACAAATAAATAAATAAAAATTTTAAAAGCGTATGTCTTTCACTTGCCTTGAAATGAAAAAAAAAAATATGATTAGATAAATAATATGAACATTACAGTTGCCACTAAGTATTTTCCAAGTCACACAAATAGCTCCAATTTATTTAAATACTCCAGGCCAGACATTCTACATACCTGTATAATTTAGTCTTCATCACAAAACAATCCCCAAAGGCAGAAATTATTTTTCTCATTTTATGCACTAGGAAAGTAACATTTATGGATGATAAATAGCTAAAAATCTCATGCAAGAAAGTGGTTGGGCCAAAATTTCAACCCAGCTCTTCTCTCCTGTATAGCCAGTCTTCCGACTTCCTACAGGGCACATATTTAAGGGGAAAAAAGGGACAGGAGAGACTGTCACTCAGTCAGTGTAGAGTTGATTAAACATGACCTCAAAGAACTAATTAAGTCAAGTGATGAGAAGGATGGCAGGGATGAGAAGTTCAGTATGAATTTATCAATATGGCGTCAGGAATCAAGCCATCACCCTGAAGGAAGAGTAACATAGTCTAAATTCACTTGATTGTAGATCAAACACAAAATACAAAAGAAATACCTATTAAAAACATTTCAAAACTGTTTTATGAACATCTTTGGAGAAAGTCACAATGACTGTCAATTACAAAGCCCTTTCAGACATTCTCTGTTATTTCTAAGAGGAGAAACACATCTCCTTCATCACCACAACATCCCAGTGACTCTGCAGTCACCCCCTTTTCAACAAATTTTTCTTTTTATTTCTCTCTGGAGTTCCACTGATAAACCAACCATAAGTGAAGTTATATACTGTATTATTTCTCTTATCAAAGAGCAATGGGTAGTGGCAAACATTCAACTCCAAAGATTCTTGTCTATAAATTCACTGGACAGCCTTGACTGGTGGAATATATGCCTACAGGTGTTGAGACTAGTGTGTGTTGCTTGATAGATTTTTTTGGTATCATTTTCCATAATGTAAAGTGGGAAGATATATAGAAGGGGATGACAGAGGATGAGATGGTTGGATGGCATCACTGACTCATTGGGCATGACTTTGAGCAAGCTCCAGGAGTTGGGGATGGACAGGGAAGCCTGGCGTGCTGCAGTCCTTGGGGTCACAAAGAATCGGACACGACTGAGTGACTGAACTGAACTGATAGCATTCAACCTAAAGACAATAACAATGACAAAATACTTTGTATTTTATATCACATACTTTAAAATTGTTTCCACAATTCTATGTTATCTCATTCTTTCAATGCTTCTGATTGTTGATGATATTTTCATAACCATCAGTTTAGTTCAGTTGCTCACTCATATCCAACTCTTTGCAACCCCATGGACTGCAGCATCCCAGCCTTCCCTGTCCATCACCAACCATCACAACTATATCAATAGGTTTATATGGAAATTGGAAAACAATAATTTCAAAGACTGTTTAGTCATTTTTACAGCAGAAAATGGACTGCTAACAGCATCATGACAAATTCTCTCGACCTCAGCTTATTCCATTGCAATAGAGAAAGAAATATTACAAAACCAGTGCATTAGACATAGTCATCCTGGAATATATGCCTAAACATAAACTATATATACAGGCAGATATTTTATATGGGCAAATCAGTGAACTGTCACAGCCAGTGATGGGAGCTTAGAGATTGAGAGGTTTTACAGGTGCTTACTGAAGACTTGTTTGCACTGTTTTGAGATGAAAGAAAATATGCTGTATTTCAGTCCCTCAACAGTGTTAAGTATCTGCTGAATATCTAACTATATTCTAGATACATAAAATATGTAAGGCATCTAGTTAGGTGGCTGGCACATTAAATATTTTCTTCTTTCTTTCTTTTATGATTGGAGAGGATAATAAAGATTAAGGAAATGAGTCATTAAATGTTTTCCAACCCTAAATGTATTCAGAAAATGCCACAGGTCTCAAAAGCAGTAAGTTCAACTATCAAAAATATATAAGGAAGTAGAAAGTCACTCTAAAGAGAAGGGCCTTCGGTGCTCTCAGAAAGGCCTCCACTTTGTGCAGGTCATGGCCACCTTGCGGTGTTTCAACTCAATGAGTTTTGATAAAGGATCCATCTCTAACACCTCATCTAACCATCTCATCTTCTGCCTCCCTCTTCACCTTCTTCTTCCAATCTTTCCAGCAGAGATGAGATGGTTAGATAACATCACCAACTCAATGGACAAGAACTTGAGCAAACTCCAGGAAATAGTGGAGGACAGGGAAGCCCAGAGTGCTGCAGTCCATGGGGTTACAAAGAGTCAGACACGACTTAGTGGCCAAACAACAACAACCTTCCCTAACATATCATGATGAAGTGTGAACTGGAGTATGGATCTTTTCAGATTATAAGTTAGTTCAGTCACTCAGTCATGTCCGACTCTTATGTTGGTGATGCCATCCAACCATCTCATCCTCTGTCATCCCCTTCTCTTCCTGCCTTCAATCTTGCCCAGCACCAGGGTTTTTTTTTCAATGAGTCAGTTCTTCACATCAGGTGGCCCAAAGTATTGGAGCTTCAGCTTCAGCATCAGTCTTTCCAATGAACATTGAGGACTGATTTCCTTTAGGATGGACTGGTTGGATCTCCTTGCAGTCCAAGGGACTCTCAAGAGTCTTCTCCAACATCACAGTTCAAAAGCATCAATTCTTCAGTGCTCAGCTTTCTTTATGGTCCAGCTCTCACATCCATACATGACTACTGGAAAAACCATAGCTTTGAATAGACAGACCTTTGTCAGCAAAGTAATGTCTCTGCTTTTTAATACATTGTCTATGTTTGTCATAGCTTTTCTTCCAAGGAGCAAGCGTCTTTTCATGACTGCAGTCAACCATCTGCAGTGATTTTGAATTATTAACTTTGGTGGTAAACTGATTCTTACCTGTTTTTAATGCTGTATAGGTAATTCTTTTCATATCTAGTTTGTATTTTCACATATTCAGACAAGTCAGTCAATGACCTAATAAAATAAAACATTCAACAACTCAATAGAGACCCTGAGATTTGAGTGACTAAAAAACTGAAAGATAATCAAAGATCCCTTTATTAAATGTGATATCCTAATTTATAAGAAATATAGATTTGGTCATTCAGATGACAAAAGCTCATATATATTCGCTCTTCCTCCACAGTTCCTGGCTCATGGCTTCCCAAACACTTGGAATTCTGAGCCAATAGAAGAATGGGAACAATTTTTATGACAGTATTTGTTCTCCTATCTTGAGTGCCTAAAAGGGCTTCAGAGCTGCAAAGGTGAAATAGGTGTTTTGTTATTCTCAACAAACCCCCTTCCATAACAATTGAGCTTATACTATGGAAGGTTACTTTTGGAAAATATTAAGGATGAAGGCTGGTGCCCAGGAGAAACAACCGTGTTATGATAGACGGTTGAAAATTTCAGTTTGACCCGTGATTTCCAGGGAGGAGAGAGGGGCTAGAGGTTGCATCAATCACCAGTGGATAAAGACATAATCAATTATGCCCAGGCAATGAAGGAGATGTGACAGTTGGGCCATAAAGAAGGCTGAGTGCTGAAGAATTGAAGCTTTTTTTTTTTTTTTAAATTTTTTTTTATTAGTTGGAGGCTAATTACTTCACAACATTTCAGTGGGTCTTGTCATACATTGATATGAATCAGCCATAGATTTACACTTATTCCCCATCCCGATCCCCCCTCCCATCTCCCTCTCCACCCGATTCCTCTGGGTCTTCCCAGTGCACCAGGCCGGAGCACTTGTCTCATGCATCCCACCTGGGCTGGTGATCTGTTTCACCATAGATAGTATACATGCTGTTCTTTTGAAACATCCCACCCTCACCTTCTCCCACAGAGTTCAAAAGTCTGTTCTGTATTTCTGTGTCTCTTTTTCTGTTTTGCATATAGGGTTATCGTTACCATCTTTCTAAATTCCATATATATGTGTTAGCATGCTGTAATGTTCTTTATCTTTCTGGCTTACTTCATTCTGTATAAGGGGCTCCAGTTTCATCCATCTCATTAGGACTGGTTCAAATGAATTCTTTTTGACGGCTGAGTAAAATTCCATGGTGTATATGTACCACAGCTTCCTTATCCATTCATCTGCTGATGGGCATCTAGGTTGCTTCCATGTCCTGGCTATTATAAACAGTGCTGCGATGAACATTGGGGTGCATGTGTCTCTTTCAGATCTGGTTTCCTCAGTGTGTATGCCCAGAAGTGGTATTGCTGGGTCATATGGCAGTTCTATTTCCAGTTTTTTAAGGAATCTCCACACTGTTTTCCATAGTGGCTGTACTAGTTTGCATTCCCACCAACAGTGTAAGAGGGTTCCCTTTTCTCCACAGCCTCTCCAGCATTTATTGCTTGTAGACTTTTGGATAGCAGCCATCCTGACTGGTGTGTAATGGTACCTCATTGTGGTTTTGATTTGCATTTCTCTAATAATGAGTGATGTTGAGCACCTTTTCATGTGTTTGTTAGCCATCTGTATGTCTTCTTTGGAGAAATGTCTGTTTAGTTCTCTGGCCCATTTTTTGATTGGGTCATTTATTTTTCTGGAATTGAGCTGCAGGAGTTGCTTGTATATTTTTGAGATTAATCCTTTGTCTGTTTCTTCATTTGCTATTATTTTCTCCCAATCTGACGGCTGTCTTTTCACCTTACTTATAGTTTCTTTTGTAGTGCAAAAGCTTTTAAGTTTCATTAGGTCCCATTTGTTTAGTTTTGCTTTTATTTCCAATATTCTGGGAGGTGGGTCATAGAGGATCTTGCTGTGATTTATGTCGGAGAGTGTTTTGCCTATGTTCTCCTCTAGGAGTTTTATAGTTTCTGGTCTTACATTTAGATCTTTAATCCATTTTGAGTTTATTTTTGTGTATGGTGTTAGAAAGTGTTCTAGTTTCATTCTTTTGCAAGTGGTTGACCAGTTTTCCCAGCACCACTTGTTAAAGAGGTTGTCTTTTTTCCATTGTATATCCTTGCCTCCTTTGTCAAAGATAAGGTGTCCATAGGTTCGTGGATTTATCTCTGGGCTTTCTATTCTGTTCCATTGGTCTATATTTCTGTCTTTGTGCCAGTACCACACTGTCTTGATGACTGTGGCTTTGTAGTAGAGTCTGAAGTCAGGCAGGTTGATTCCTCCAGTTCCATTCTTCTTTTTCAAGATTACTTTGGCTATTCGAGGTTTTTTGTATTTCCATACAAATTGTGAAATTCTTTGGTCTAGTTCTGTGAAAAATACCGTTGGTAGCTTGATAGGGATTGCATTGAATCTATAGATTGCTTTGGGTAGAATAGCCATTTTGACAATATTGATTCTTCCAATCCATGAACACGGTATGTTTCTCCATCTGTTTGTGTCCTCTTTGATTTCTTTCATCAGTGTTTTATAGTTTTCTATGTATAGGTCTTTTGTTTCTTTAGGTAGATATACTCCTAAGTATTTTATTCTTTTTGTTGCAATGGTGAATGGTATTGTTTCCTTAATTTCTCTTTCTGTTTTTTCATTGTTAGTATATAGGAATGCAAGGGATTTCTGTGTGTTAATTTTATATCCTGCAACTTTACTATATTCATTGATTAGTTCTAGTAATTTTCTGGTAGAGTGAATTGAAGCTTTTGAACTGTAGTGTTGGAGAAGACTCTTGAGAGTCCCTTAGACAGCAAGGAGATCAAACCAGTCAATCCTAGAGGAAATCAGTACTAAATATCATTAGAAGAACTGATGCTGAAGCTGAAGCTCCAATATTTTGGCCACCTGGTGTGAACAACTGACTCCTTGGAGAAGACCCTGATGCTAGGCAAAATTGAAGGCCATAGGAGAAGGGGGTGACAGAGGATGAGATTGTTGGATGGCATCATTGACTCAATGGACATGAGTTTGAGCAAACTCAAGGGGAGAGTGAAGGACAGGGAAGCCTGGCATGCTGCAGTCCATGGGGTTGCAAGGAGTCAGACACAACTGAGCACCTGAACAAAAATAACCAATGAAGCTTCCATAAAACCCAAATGGAGGGGGTCCAGAGACCCAGGCTAGTAAACGAGAACACTTCCAGGCGCCACCATACCAGACACCAAGCTTCACAAGGAAGGAAGCTGTTTTTCTGGGGATTCTCCCTATACATCCCTTCAACTGGCTACTGATCTATGTTTTTTAATATCCTTTCCAATAAATCAGCACTCTAGTGAATAAAGAGGCTTTTCTGAATTCTGTGAGCCATTCCAGTAAATTAACCAAACACAGGAGAGGGTCGTGGGGAACCACTGATTTAAAGTCAGTGGGACTTGTGATTGGCATCTGAAGTGGAGAACAGTCTTATGTCACTGACTGAGCCCTTTACCTGGGTAATGTGATACTATCTCCAAGAGGACATTGTCAGAAATAATTCAAATTCCACACACATACATACACACACACATTGAAACGGAGTCCAGGAAGCCAAAACAGTAATCAATATTACATGTATAGATGTCACACTTCCTCCATGTTTTAATAGTTTTTGGTATGAGTTTCATAGGTAAATAAAAATTTTATTTTTATTTCATTTCTATTAGAATGTAGTTATTTTAAGTAACAGTTTGTCCTGTTTATAACATAGTAAACCCTACTCTAACTACACTAAATAAAAATACACTTGTCATTAACTATCTCACCTTCAATTCTGAATTAAGAAAAATGTATATAATGTATTTTTTAGTTTATTAGTAATAAAAAATCATGGAAATAATTGGAGCTTATGAGACTGATTTGGCTGCAAGACCCTTCAGAAAAAACTCCTTTCCTGATTTATATGATTTTGGTTTGTGCTTTTATGATTTTGGTTTGTGCTTCCATTTTATCTTCTAAGACTTCACTGATCTTTATTTCATATTATTTCACCTCTAAATCATTTTTATATAGCTCTAATTTTTTCCTAAAACAGTAGAGGTCCTTAATATCTTTGTATCCATGGTATAACTCTGAATATAAGAACACTTGGTCACAAACTTGAAAGACTTAGATTTAATTATTATCAAATTATTATTTGCTTGATTGTCCTTCAGTCCTATGCCTCTGTTTAGAAAAAACTGTTTACTCTCTTTGCTTACATGTTCATGAGATGAAAAATTTTACACATTGTAGATAATACTTTTTTCTTCAAAAATAACTTGACTTTATACAATGCCTTCTACATCTTAATTCCAAAAGTATACCTGGCTTGACCTCTTATTTCTTCTTCAAAGACCTGAAAGAGTAAAACCTTATTCTTTCCATACTGGACCTTCATTAATAGCCATGAGATGCTTACAGGTTATAAGGCATTAGTAACCCTTCATTGTAATTTTATATGTTTAGGGGCAGCCAGAAGGCTTTGCTGGGTTCACAGAAAAGAGCCACTTTGGTCTGGTTCCAGTCTTGGCACCCAAATTAAACAGTTCACAGTTAGCTTGGGAAGACACACAAACAAAATTTACATGAAAATAGAATACAATACAGCATAATACAAAACAATGTGATATTTGTTATAATTTTATGTGAGGCAAACTCTTAGACATCTGAAGCTGAATTGAGCAATCAAAGGAAATAGCTACTCTTTCCTGGAGAAAGTGAAAGCCACTCAGTCGTGTCCCACTCTTTGCGACCCCATGAACTATACAGTACATGGGATACTCCAGGCCAGAATACTGGAGTGGGTAGCCTTTCCTTTCTCCAGGGGATCTTCCCAACCCAGGGATTGAACCCAGGTCTCCCGCATTTCAGGCGGATTGTTTACCAGCTGAGCCACAAGGGAAGCCCTAACCTGGAGAAGGTTAGTAACTAAGCAGTGGATAACTAAGGCTAATTACCAGCTGCCAAGCTCCTGAAGGAATGGTATTGCTGTACTTTAAAGGAGACCATGAGGACCCAGATTTCCACACAGCTAAACGCCATGCCCACAAGCAATAATATGATTCTTTAATAATGTCTTAAACTTCTTGCACAGGTTGTGGAGTTAAATACAGAAGACAGAAACTACTCCTAAGCTCTCATTGCTGGAAGTACCAAGATGCATGCCAACCCAGGGTGAATCAGTGGTGTCAGTTTTCTTTTCGCAAGTAGACACCCTGGAGCTGGGTATTTAAATATTCTGAAAGCTTTACTTTGTGAAGAAGTTTGGCTTCAGTAATCCACAATACTTTGTTATAAATAGCTGAAAATATTAGAAAAAAGTAAACACACTGCTATTTACTTTGTACTTATATAAGTTTGCTTCCATATCACTATTTACCTAGCCAGTGAACAATGTTTGACCAGTAAACAGCCAACAGTTACTAAATTCTGCACTCTGTTTGCAGTTCCCTAAGCTCAAATCAGGATTTCTAAAGACTAGTACACTAATTTCTTCATATTAGTACATATTAGCACTTTCAATTCTCAGTATTAGCCAAAATTTATTGACTACACAGAAAGAAGGAAAGAGTTAATGCAATAAAATGAAGAGATTTTCAAATAAGTAAAGTATGTTATTAAGATACAAATGATGTTTTAGTACTCTTCACCAAAGAGGTTTATTGTTAAATATAATAAAATGATGTTTAAAATATAATTAGTTAATAAACATTTAAATATATCAATGAAGAAATGGGAAATGAGTCTGTAATTAAATATAGCTCACAAAGCTTTGGTGTAAGTGCAACCAAAGGTGTCTTATTTATGTTGACATTAAAATCATGTTTTTCTCTTCTGATCAAAAAACATTTCAAAACATGTCAACTTCAAACAACATTTTAATAATAGTGATGTTCAATGTTTCTTTTTAATTTTTGATAAGTGGGACTAATATATCTACTTTTTTTGAGGCAGGGGATAACTAAAAGTTTTATTATCTAGTTTTGACATCAAGCTCTATTAACACTGAAATCCCATTAACTGACATTCAATGCAGCATTTTTTTGTTACTGAAGTGTAGGTGAGTTACAGTATTATAATATTTTCTGGTGTACAGCATAGTGATTCAGTCTTTTTATAGATCATGCTTCATTAAAAGTTATTACAAAATAATGACCATAATTCCCTGTGCTATACAATATATCCTTATTGCTTATCTATTTCATAGATAGTAGTTTGTATCTCTTAATTGTATATCCCTAATTTTCCCCTAATTCAAAGACTTATAACCACATTTAAAAAGAGCCACATTGCCAGATATTGTCAGAATTTATTTTTCCAAGTTAAAAAAAAAAAAAGCATTTTTCCATATCACCCAACTTCTCTGTCAAACAAACTACATGAATTTTGCCTGCTGACTTTTCAGGAGTGCAGCCAGACTTCTGGGAACATAGTAACTTCTGCTTCTCCAGAGAAGCTCTGGCATCAGTTCTTCCACATCACCCACGTCCAGTCAATGCCAACTTCTCCAGTGAGCGTATCTGTGATATCTGTTACATCAAGAGCTCCTTTTCAGTAGAACTGCCTTTAATTTAGAGTCAGTGCCTCACGACTGCTATGGACTGTCTGTCATCTCTATTAAATATAGAGCTGCTGACTGGCACCACATGGTTATTAGTCATATAAATGCACCTCTTAGGACACTTTCTATCAGGAACACTCTTTCTATATGTTTTGAATCACCCCTTGAGACTTGAAATATGCAAAGATAGCAGTTAATTTTAATCAAAACTCTTCTCATTAAGATAGGAAGAATATAACTTCAGTCCAAACTGACATTAACAATCTATTGGGGGTGAACTTAACTTGTAAATGGATCATTTGTTATATATACAGAGAGAAAAAAAATGGAAAAGATAACAAATGTACTTAACAAATAGGACAGGGGCCTATGAACAATAGCATCAATTAACAAAACCCAATTCCATACTAACTGGAAGGCAGTGATAATAACTTAAAATAATTAGAGAAAATGAATCAAATATGTGCCTGCCTGCTTTTCTGGCAAAGATACAAGGGAAAAGCATGGCCAACAGTGTTCAGAGTTATAAACTGAAGACAGATTCTCATCTTTCCCATCACTTTTGTCTCAGTCAACAGTGTTCTGAACAAGCATTAGTCCTTGCAGGTGTAGATGGATTGTAAAATGCAATCAGTTTCAAAACAGCACCACCATATGTACAAAAGGAAATGATGTTGAACTGAAAGTGGTTCTCAGAGTTTAAGTGCCAAAGCCCCAGGTCCCAATGAACTAATTCAGCATTCTACAAAATCAACATAGGTGTTTCTTGTGGAGGTCACATGTGGACTGCATTTTGCAAAATACTGCTACATGGATGCATACCAGTAAAACACTAAAACCAACTGAAACGGGGCAGAGGACAAGTGCTTCTGTTTGTCCTGACTGACACTATGGATGTGACCAAGCTCTGGAGAGAGAATGGAGGAAGTAATGTAATTTGGGATTATAATGAACTGAATTTAAGGAACTGGGTTAATTAAATTTATGTGCAACACCATAGGGGTCACATCAGATTTAGAGTTCAATTATTCAGGCAATGACAACAAAAATATGTAAAATAATGTATTAATTATCCTTAAAAAATGAGAGGTTCCAGAAAAGACATGATACCAGTGACTTCAAAGCTGTAGGTTTTACCCATTTCTATGGATCTACCTAAAATGAATTTTCTACTACTTCTTCCTCTGACAAACACACTAGACAACATTTACCTTGTATAGGTGATTTGTCATTCTTCTGACTTTTCCCCACTCACTTAAGGTAAAATTTTGCTGTTGTTTAGTCGCTAAGTCATGTTCAACTCTTTTGCGACCCTATGAACTGCAAACCACTAGCCTCTCTGTCCATGGGATTACCCAGACAAAAATACTGGAGTGGGTTGCCATTTCATTCTCCAAGAGATTTTCCCGACCCAGGGATCAAACTTGCATCTCCTGCATTGGCAGGCAGATTCTTTACCCCTGAGCCACCAGGGAATATTCTGAGTTAAAATCCCAATTCTGTTACTTACCGGTCTTGAAGAAAAATGCATGCCTTATGCCCTATGCCTTAGCCTAGGAAAAAAGTAATGTGTTTTTTGGGGGAACAAGTAATGTACCTCACAGAAAGTTGTGAGCATTAAATGTAAAAGAGCCTAATAACATATCTAGTACCTTACTGTTATTTTCTTTTCCCTCCTTGGCTGTTATTTTTTCCGTTTTCACTATTGAATTTAATTCTTTAAGGTTGGTGCCTCTTATAGTCTAAAGGTAAGTAGAACAGAAAAATAAGCTTCTTCAGAACTATGTATTAAATGGAAGAAGACTTGTAGTGAGAGCCCAAAGTGCAACATTAGGGTTTGGGGTGTTCAGAGGTATTTCACACTTAATTGAGAGGATTGAGAGGATTGCTCAACTTCTGTTTAAGTGAAAATAATATCACAAAACTTTAAATTTAAACCATAGGAAGTTATTTGGTATAAGGATGATCTGAGTACAGAAATGGGGATAATTGAATTCTCACAAATTTTTTATATAAAAATATTTCATAAAACATATTTTTGGAAGTACTACCCATGACAATCAGAGAAGAAAAGAAATAAAAGTAATCCAAAGTGGGTAAAAAGAAGTAAAACTCTCACTGTTGGCAGATGACACCGGGTGGTGCTAATGGTAAAGAACCTGCCTGCCAATGCAGGAGACGTAAGAGATGCTGTTTCAATCCCTGGGTTAGGAAGATCCCCTGGAGAAGGGCATGGCAGCCCACTACAGTATTGTTGCCTGGAGACTCCTATGGACAGGGGAGCTGGCAGGCTATAGTCCAGAGTGAAAAATAGTCAGACACTACTGAAGTGACTTAGCACACACACACACAGCTACAGAGAAAATCCTAAAAAGACCATCAAAAAACTACTAGAGTTCATCAATAAATTCATGAAATTGGAAGAATACAAAATTAATACAAAGAAATCTGTTACACTTCTATAAATTAACAATGAAAGATCAGAAAGAGAAATTAAGGAAACAATACCCCATATTGTCACATCAAAAACAATAAAATACCTAGGAATAAACATCCTAAAGGAGGCAAAAGACCTGTACTCTGGAAACTATAAGATACTGACCACAGAAATTGAAGATGAAATGAACAGATGAAGAGATATTCCATATTCTTGGATTGGCAAGCCAATAAATTGAATGTACTCAAGGCAAGCCATAAATTGAATGAAATCCCTATCCAATTATCAATGGAATTTTTTTTTTTTTTGCAGATTTAAAACAAAAAAAAAAATTCTTAAAATTTGTATGGAAACACAAAAGACCCTGAATAGCCAAAACAATCTTGAGAAAGAAAAATGAAGCTGGAGGAGTCAGACGCCTCGACTTAAAACTATACTATAAAACTACAGTAATCAAAACAGTGTGGTCCTGGCACAAAAACAGAATTGTAGATAAATGGAACAGGATAGAAGGCTCAGAAATAAGCCCACACACCTATGATCAATTAATGTATGACAAAGGAGGCAAGAATATATAATGGAGAAAAGACAGTCTCCTTAATAAGTGGTTCTGGGAAAACTGGAACTACATGTAAAGAATGAAATTACAATATTTTCTATCACCATACACACACAAAAAAACTCAAAGTAGACTGCAGACCTAATGTAAGACTGGATACTATAAAACTCTTAGAGGAAAACATAGGCAGAAGACTTTTGACATAAATTGCAGCAGGATCTTTTTTGATCCACCTCCTAGAGCAATAAAAACAAAAATAAACAATGGGACACAATTAAATTTAAAAGCTCTTGCCTAGCAAAGGAAATCATAAATAAAACAAAAAGATAGCCTACAGAATGGGAGAAAATATTTGCAAATGATACAACTGACAAGGCTTAAAATTTGTATGAAAACACAAAAGACACTGAATAGCCTAAATATACAAATGGCTTATGCAGCTCAATATAAAGAAATAAACAACCCAATCAAAAAATGGGCAGAAGACCTAAATAGACATTTCTCCAGAAAGATGGCCAAAGCCACATGAAAAGATGCTCAACACTGCTAAATATTAGAGAAATGCAAATCAAAACTACAGTGAGACATCACTCACACTGGTCAGAATGGCCATCATCAAAATGTCTATAAACAATAAATGCAGGAGAGGGTATGGAGGAAAAGGAACCCTCCTACAGTGTTGGTGGGAATGTAAATTGGTGAAACCACTATGAAGAACAGTATGGAGTTTCTTTAAAAAACTAAAATAAGAGCTACTGTATGATCCAGCAATCCCACTCCTGAGCACATATCCAGAGAAAACCACAATTCAAAAGATACATGCACCCTGATGTTCGCTAACAGCACTATTTTCAAGAGCCAAGACATGAAAGCAACCAACAGATGAATGGAAGAAACTGACAGATGACTAGATAAAGAAGATGTGGCACATATATACAAGGAAATATTACTCAGTCATAAAAATGAATGCCATTTGCAATATGGACAGACCTAGAGAATGTCATACTAATCGAAGTAAATCAGACAGAGAAAGACTAATATATGATATCATTTATATGTGAAATCTAAAGAAATTATATAAATGAACTTATTTAAAAAGAGAAATTGACTCACAAATACAGAAAATAAACTTAAGGTTACCAAAGGGTGAAGAGGGGAGGGATAAATTCAGTGTTTGGTGTCAACACATACATATTACTATATATAAATAGATAATCAACAAGACATACTACATAGCACAGGGAACACTACTCAATATTCTGTAATAACCTATATGGGAAAAAAAAATCTGAAAAAGAATAGACGGAAGTATATGTATAACTGAATAATTTTGTTGTATACCTGAATATAATACAATGTTGCAAATCAACTGTATTCCAATATAAAATAAAAAATTTAAAAAGAAACAAATAATAAACCACATAATATTAAATAATAATAATACATTTTTAGCCTTACATATGGTTTAGGGTGGGTTTCTGTAAATAAGGATGAGAGTGAAAGTGTTAATCATTCAGTCATGTCCAACTCTTTGAGACCCCATGAACTGTAGCCCACCAGGCCCCTCTGTCCATGGGATTTCCCAGGCTAGAATACTGGAGTGGGTAACCATTCCTTCTTCCAGGGGATCTTCCCAACCCAGGGAAAGAACCCATTTATTTGCATTTTGTACTTAGATTCTTTACCATCTAAGTCATATTAGTTGATAAAGCTTGAAATAGATACTTTAGGATTTTTTTTTTCTCATCAGACTCTAATGTAATCATTTTCAGAGAAATCAAATTTATATTGTTCTTTTGAGATAAATTCTTTAGTTTAGTAACAAGCAAGTCAATCCATCCTTTTCACTAAATTTTAGGCTCTGTGCTCTAGTTTGCTGTGTTATTTTATTTATTTATTTATTTTTCCATTTATTTTTATTAGTTGGAGGCTAATTACTTTATTTTTTTCATTTATTTTTATTAGTTGGAAGCTAATTAGTTTAAAATATTGTAGTGGTTTTTGCCATACATTGACATGAATCAGCCATGGATTTATAAGTCTTTTTTTCTATGCCTCGAAACATGTATATTATCAAGGGTGCTGTGTTATTTTTATCCTTAGGTGAAATAAGAGAAAGGACAACACAGGGTGAGAAACAAGGTATAGAAACAAAGACTTATATTATTTCCTTTGGGCTCTGAAAAAAATAAAATACCATGTTTGTGGCAAACAAAATATAACAATTCTAGTAGATAACTGTATTCATGTACTCTTCACTGTACCACTAATCTAAAAATAACTGGCCCATACTTTCTCCTTGAGGGATAACAGTGACAACAAAAACCCACTAGAGCATGACCATTATCAGAGATTTGTGAAGTTCACACAATATGCATTCACTCATCTACAGCTCAGTTTTAGGACACTGACCCAAACGTTTTCCCTCACACACAAATGTATTTCGAGAATTCTCTACCTGGGACAGCATACGAAGTACACGTTACGGGCAGTAACGGCACCATTCAGTTTTTCTCATTGCTTAGGTCAAGACCTATCATGGGGTGGTAGCACCACAAGTAGTGCATTTCAGCCTCCCAGCTTGCTTTTCACCCTTCAGTAAATGCGGAGTTAAGAGACTAAGTCCTCAGAACTTTCAAGAGAACTCAAGAGGGTTTGCTCAATGGAGTTCAAATATCAAGCTAAGAGCAAGTTGCAGTTTTGATTTGAACCCTGTTTCCTACTAATGTCTCAACCCAGGTGTGACCTGCACTTGATAAAACATTAACTTTGTTCTCTATGTAAATAAAATGGTGGCTCTCCAGGTGCACCTGCTGTATGGTATTACAGGCAAACAGAGAGTTATCAGAGGGTAACGTACAAAAAATAAACAGAACAAGTGTGCTAAGGGGCACATTTAGATTGCCGTTGTAGATTATGTATACAGTTAAATCTTTCTGTCAAAGAACTTTAACACGGTTACTGAATATAACATATAGTCCACATGGAAGCTAATTTCTTCAAGGTTCCTCAATTTATGGGGAATATTTTTAAAACTATCTTAGGTGAGAAAGTTTTAAGTTCTCTCAACAATTACATAACTGGAAGGTATTGAAACGTACTGTGGAGAAAAGGGGGAAAAGTGTTACTAACAATTTGGAATAAGCTATGCCTCCTTTTAATATCTTCTGTGACATGACAGAATGATATAGAGTAGGGGGCACATTTATTACTGACAGGTGTAATTTCACCCCTACTTGAGGGGCCATGACTTTAAAAGGAGATGAAAGCTTCCAGCTGATGTATGAGGGACGAAAAGTCTGACAGGAATAACATGACTGTCTCAAGGGAATGGAGTCACGTGGTCCTGCGGTTTACCATTTGGCCATGAAGGTACAAAGATTTACAGTGTGCTCTGAAGGGGTTTGGAACCCGTTTATTTGCATTTTCTCCTGGAGAACTGATAGAACAACTTAGTGAACCGACACACAGTGAGACTAGCTCACCCTGCAGCTGATAATGACATAATGGTTAGAGGCCACCCGCAGCAATTGAACCATGACTGATGAAACCCTCCTGCCAGCAAGTTTCTGAGTTAATCACAAGATTTAAGACATTAAAAGCCTTTATAATTATCATTGAACATGAACCATAGTTTTACATTTAGGAAGGATCTGATTTCACTTTTGTAGATTATATTGTATTGACAAGAAGGTCCCAAAGGACTTTGTAGCTTAAGGTCCATTCAGATAAAAGGTCTTTAAATTTTATTAGTTAATTAAGCCAACATACATTCTGTACTATTATCATTAAGGAACTGGGCATAGCAACACTGAGTTTAAGAAAAATATTTAAAACATGAAGCAGAGAATATGTGAGTGCAGATTACTATAATATAAGAAGAATGTAATGAGTATCACAGGAAAGACATGGGATAGAATGGGAGAGAAAAAACAAGTGGCTACTTCTCTTTCGATATAATAATAGCATGCATTTTGTTAGAATTTACTCTTTGGGGGGAAAATAATTGCAGACCATACACCTGATAAGAAATTCATACCCAAATTATATGAGGAGCTCATGCAATTCAACAGCAAAAAAGAAATAATCTGGTTTAAAAAATGGACAAATGATCTGAATAGACATTTTTACAAAGCAAACTTACAAATGACCAAAAATTATCTGAAAAGGTGCTCAGCATCACTGATCACTGGAAAATGCAAGTCCAAACCACATTGAGATATCACCTCACACTTGTTAAAGAATGGCTTTAATAAAAAAGTTAAGAGATAAGCAATGAAGAGGATATGGAGAAAAAGGAACCCTCGTACATTGTTGAGGGGAATGTAAATAGGTACAGCCATTGCAAAAAATAGTACAGAGGTTCCTTAAAACTAAGATCCCATTTCTAGCTATATAGTCACAGGAAATGATATCTGGACCTCAAAGAGATAACACACACACATATATAATATATATATATATATATATTTCAGCTATAAAATTATAATTATGAAATAGTATTAAGGCATAAAAAGAAATCCTACTATCTGTAACAATATTGATGAACCTTGGGGACATTACACTAAATGAAATAAGCCAGACACAGAAAAACAAGTTCCATGTGATTTAACGTATATGTGAAATCTTAATTAAAATAGTCAAACTCAAAGAAGAAAAGAGTAGAATGGTGGTTGCTTGGGGTTGTTGAGGGGTAGGTAACAGGGGGATATTAGTCAAAGGGTATAAGAATGGTTATAAGATGAACAAATTCTGAGGATCTAATGTACAGCATGATAACTGTAGTTAATAATACTGTACAGTATACTTGAAATTTGCTATGAGAATAGATCTGTGTTCTCACCAAGAAAAAAGTGTGTGAGATGATGAACATGTTAATTAGCTTGATTCTGGTAATGATTTCATAATATTTACATATATAAAATCATCATATTGTACATTTAAATAGATAAGATTTTTATGTGTCAATTATATCTCAATAAAGTTGGGGAAAATTTCTCTCTCTTTCTTAAATGTGCATCTTTTTACTACTTCAGCACTATGTCCAGTCAAGGTGGACTGGGGGGGTTCAGGTGAGTCTAGGGTATTCACAACTTTGAAACCAGTGTAATGGTCTTCTGTGAACAGAGAGAAGACTCCTTTCCCTCTGCATCTTGTTGATGTTATTTATTATTACTAGAACATGTATTAAAGAAGTTGTTAATATGATCAGAAAGGGAACTGAAAAAGGGAACTGAAGTCTCTTCAAATAATAAATTACAACTTCATAAAATATACATTAAATAAATATGTAAATTACCTGAAACCTATAGATATTAATGAATATTATTCTGCCTTAAAGTTTTAACAAACTTCCAGTGGGTAAAATATTGGTGAGATACAATTCAAAGGAGATAACTATGAAAATTCATTTGATCTGTTCAAACATCATTTAGAATTTTTTGCTTCTTTTCACTTTATCATTTTGAGGGTCATTTATGAACTATTCAAACAAAATCATTATTTTATCAACAAAAATCCACTCGTTGGCACAGATATATGGTCACAAAAAAACCACAGAAGGTAGCATACAAACAGGTTAATATCTAGACAGCCTAGGTATTGGTGAAAAGCTACCAAAACATACTATTACACATAAAATAGAAACTGTAAAAAATTCCATTAATGCCATATAAACAAAAAGTAGGGGAAATTTTAAATATTCAAAGCACTATCAAAAAATCATTGGAGAATTCCTTGATATTTACCCCAAGGAGTTGAATGATTATGCTTACAGAAAAACCTGCACATAGATGCTTAGAGCAGCTTTATTGTTAATTATTAAACCTTGGAAGCAACTAAAATGAATAGATAAGTGAACCCTGGGATAATATTCAGTGCTAAAAAGAAATGAGCTGCCAAGTCATGAAAAGACAGAAGAAATTTAAAGACATATTGCTAAGTGAAAAAAAAATCCAACCTGAAAAAGGCTACATGCTGTACAATACCAACTATATGACATTCTGAAAGAGGCAAAACTATGGAGACAGTAAAAGATCAGTGGTTGCCAAAGGTTTGGGGGCCAGGCAGTGGAGAGTGACGAAAAGGCAGAGCACAGAGGATTTTCAGGGCATATGGGTACATGTCATTATACATTTGTCCAAACCCACAGAATGTACATTACCAAGAGTCAACTATAATGTAAAGTATGGACATTGGGTGATCATGATGTGTCAATGTAGGTTCATCAGTTGTAATGAATTGATGAACCTACATCCCTGATTCCATTGATGTTGATAATAGGGAAGGCTGTGTGTGTGTGTGGAGAAAGCAGACATATGGGGAAAAATTAACAACTATGAATATTATTCAGATTTCACTGTAAAGCTTTGCTAGTATACATAATGATACACAAGGCAAAAGTCTTATTGATTTACAAAGTCACGTTATTTAACAAAATGTAAGGTTTTTTTCCGCCTCCGAAAGTCTTAAGTTTCTGGATATAGTAAGGTGCTCAAATAGAAAACAGTATAGTTATACAAAAAAACCTTAGAAACTTTTCTGAGAAATTCATTCCTACATTTCTTTATATTAAAATTATAATTTCTAATTTAAAACTCTCACACACTTTGCGAACTTAAAACAACTGAAATAAATTTAAATGTACTCAATGCTCTGTGCTGACCTAAATGGAAAGGAAATCCAAAAAAGAGGGGATATATTTATACACATAGGGGCTTCCCAGATGGCACAGTGGTAAAGAATCTGCCTGCCAATGCAGGAGACTCAAGAGATGCAGGTTCAATCCCTGAGTTGGGGAAGATTCCATGGGGTAAGAAATGGCAACCCCCTCCAGTATTCTTGCCTGGAAAATTCCATGGACAGAGGAGCCTGGTGGGCTATTGTCCATGGGGTCGCAAAGAGTGGGACATGACTGAGCAACTGAGCAGTCACTCATATATACATACAGCTGATTCCCTTTCCTATACAGCAGAAACCAACACAACATTGCTTAAAGCAACTACAGTCCAGTAAAAATTAAAATAAACAGAATGAATGAATGATAGTAAAGCCAAATTATTTGGAGAATTGAATTGTAACATAGAATATTTTCATAAAACATTTCCTTATTTTCACCTCCAACTGGTTCCAAGTAGGAAAAGGAGTACGTCAAGGCTGTATATTGTCACCCTGCTTATTTAACTTCTATGCAGAGTACATCATGAGAAACACTGGGCTGGAGAAAGCACAAGCTGGAATCAAGATTGCCGGGAGAAATATCAATAACCTCAGATATGCAGATGACACCACCCTTATGGCAGAAAGTGAAGAACTAAAAAGCCTCTTGATGAAAGTGAAAGAAGAGAGTAAGTTGGCTTAAAGCTCAACATTCAGAAAACTAAGATCATGGCATCTGGTCCCATCACTTCATGGCAAATAGATGGGGAAACAATGGAAACAGTGGCTGACTTTATTTTTCTGGGCTCCAAAATTACTGTGGATGGTGATTGCAGCCATGAAATTAAAAGACGCTTACTCCTTGGAAGGAAAGTTATGACCAACCTAGATCATATTAAAAAGCAGAGACATTAATTTGCCAACAAAGGTCAGTCTAGTCAAGGCTATGGTTTTTCCAGTGGTCATGTATGGATGTGAGAGTTAGACTATAAAGAAAGCTGAGTGCCAAAGAACTGATGCTTTTGAACTGTGGTGTTGGAGAAGACTCTTGAGAGTCCTTTGGACTTCAAGGAGATCCAACCAGTCCATCCTAAAGGAGATCAGTCCTGGGTGTTCCTTGCTAGGACTGATTTTGAAGCTGAAACTCCAATACTTTGGCCACCTGATGCGAAGAGCTGACTCATTTGAAAAGACCCTGATGCTGGGAAAGATTAAGGGCAGGAGGAGAAGGGGATGACAGAGGATGAGATAGCTGGATGGCATCACCAACTCGATGGACATGGTTTTGGGTAGACTCCGGGAATTGGGGATGGACAGGGAGGCCTCGCATGCTGCAGTTCATGGGGTCGCAAAGAGGCGGACACGACTGAGTGACTGAACTGAACTGAACTTCCATCGTCAGCTCCATCTGCACCTCTCTTTCTCTCCATACATACCCACAAGTTTATACACACAAACACACACACCCACTCTCTTAGCTTTACTCAGTTGTATATTAAAATTCTAAGCCATTTCTGACCCTTGACATGATGCTTCTGTGTGTGTGTTAGTCGCTCAGTCATATCCGACTCTGCAACCCCATGGACGATAGCCCGCCAGGCTCTTCTGTCCATGGAATTCTCCAGGCAAGAATACTGGAGTGGTTGCCATTTCCTTCTCCAGGGGATCTTCTCAACAGTAACTGAACCCATTGCAGGCAGATGCTTTACCGTCTGAGATACTAGTGTGATGTTTCTATCTCTGTATTATTCTGCATTAAACCTCCTGGCTTCATCCCATCAGGTAACATCTGCTTTCTATCAATGTCAAGAAAGACAGGCTCTTTAAATAGACTTTCTTTAAAAAATAAGAAAAAATAAAAATCTAGTAGTT
The DNA here is from genome assembly GCF_910594005.1 of Cervus elaphus. Taxonomy (NCBI): domain Eukaryota; kingdom Metazoa; phylum Chordata; class Mammalia; order Artiodactyla; family Cervidae; genus Cervus; species Cervus elaphus. The sequence goes on from NC_057820.1 coordinate 21,160,835, forward strand.
GTATGGATCTTTAGAGAGTAGAAATCTAGGTTCTTTTATTACATTCAAAATAAATTTTTCTATATGAAAGCTCTCCATTTACTTCCAGAAAATTGTGGAAAATACCAACATCTGTGTATTGCAAAAAAAGCACTACTTGTAAATGCCATTCATCAAGTTAGTGAGTAATTCGGAAAACAGTAGCAATAGACCTTGGAGTGTAGTATACGTAGGATGAAGCCAAAATGTTTTCCTAACTTGTAAAGGAAACTTTTCTATGAACACTACTTTCTGCCAGTTTCTTCTTAAAGGTATGAGCAGCATCAGCCTCCTGTTGATTTAACTCCAATAATTGAGAGGAAATCCAAATGAGGCATGTTCCATAGGTTAACAATTCACCCTATTAGAGTAAAATTTGAAGCCCACTCTCTGTTATTACTGGAATCAGCCATCAGTCAGGCATACTGATAAATGAAATGAACAAAAATATGCAACCTGTTAATAATTAAATATATCATTTATTTTCCTTTCAAGAACCCACTTTTCAATGTTGGTGAAAACACACACTGCCCAAAAATGAAAGTGAAACAGAAAAAGCAAAGAGCTTATAAACTGAATAATCTACTTCTTACTGGTTTATGTTTAGCAACACTTGTGAATGGTATTGAATTTAAGATGGTTCATTTCTTTAGTGTGAATGTCTCTAAGTAGTATAATTATATAAATATTCGTGAATGGTATTGAATTTAAGATGGTTCATTTCTTTAGTGTGAATGTCTCTACGTAGTATAATTATATAAATACCTTCTCTGACCCAGGGATTGAACCCAGGTCTCCTGCATTGTGGGCAGATTCTCTACCATTTGAGCCACCAGGTATATGCAGACATAGAGAAATATTAAGATAAAGAGTTATATAATTATGATGTACTAAATTCAAAAAGAAACTTCAGCTAGGAAATGTTTTATAAATGTCTCTAGTATATTACACTCTAATCTAAAATAAAAATAAGCAAAACCACCTCAGAGAACCTTCATGCTATTAAATTACATAAGCTTCAAGTCCAGTGCAATTTCCAAACAGCCCCTCTATGGTGGATTCATGATTGGAATTATATTCCCATTTACCCAGCATTAATAGTAGAAAGCAGGTATTCATCTTTACAGTGATACCTTTCCTAGTTCTCTCTGTATCACTGAAATGGAAAAACAAGTCCTACAAACAATCCTTCTTACTCTAGACCTTTCAACACTCACAGCTTTCACTCTGCAGTCAGAAACTAAGCTACGGTCAACTCCTCTGGTTTTCAGAAAAATGACCCAATGTTTCCCAATTCTAAAGTCAGAAAATACTGAGATTCATATACCTGTAAGTTTTTTCCTTTCTTACCATTGACTTTTCACCTTGTTATTGTTCAGTCATTCAGCCGTGTCTTACTCTGTGATCCAATGTACTGCAGCATGCCAGGATTCCCTGTCCTTTACTCTCTCCCAGAGCTTACCCAAACTCATGTCCATTGAGTTGATGATGCCATCTAACAATCTCATCCTCTGTTGCCCCCTTCTCCTCCTGCCCTCAATTTCTCCCAGCATCAGAGTCTTTTCAAATGAGTCGGCGCTTTGCATCAGGTGGCCAAAATATTGGAGCTTTAGCTTCAGCATCAGTCCTTCCAATGAATACTCAGGATTGATTTCCTTTAGGATTGATTGCTTTGATCTCCTTGCTGTCCGAGGGACTCTTAAGATTCTTCTCTGGCAGCACAATTTGAGAGCATCAATTCTTTGGTGTTCAGCCTTCTTTGTGGTTCAACTGTCACATCCATACATACTGGATAAACAATAGCTTTGACTATACTGACCTTTGTCAGCAAAATGATGTCTCTGCTTTTATATACGCTGTCTATGTTTATCATAGCTTTTCTTCCAAGCAGCAGGTGCCTTTTAATTTCATGGTTGCAGTCACTGTCTATAGTGGTTTTCACCTATTTTCCCATATTTACAGATCTAACTCCTGGCATCAACACCCTGCTCATTCCCTTCCTCTTCTCCCTCCCTCCCTCCTTCCCGTCCTTCCTTTCTCTCTATTTCTCTCTGTGTGTCTCTCTAATTCTCTCCTCCCCACCTTTTTGCTTTTAACAAATGCTGAACACCTAAACATCCTTATTTAGAGAAAACACTGAAAAGACAGACATGGCCTCATTCCTTATGGTGCTTCTTGCCTCTGGTCTATCTAAGGAGACAGATATTGAAAGAACATGCAGGTGTGATGAAGAAGTTTAGGGTATGACAAGACCATACAATAAGAATATTTAACATTCTATTTTTTATATTCCTCCTAAGGAAGTAACAGTCAAGTTTGTCTCTGAAAGATATTAAAAAGTACATAAATTCAAAAGTATAAAGCATAATAGAAAACTGTTAAATAAAAGCAATCAGAATCTTGTTTGAAAGGCCCATCTTCTTCTTCACTTAGGTAAAGAAAACTATCCCCAAGAGACTAGCCTTCACTACTTCTTTCACTCCCTGTCTACCTCCTTTCCTCCCTTCCCTCTTTCTGTAAATATTTTCTGAATGCATTCTATTTTCCAAACACAATAAATATCAATCATTATAAAAATTATCTAAAAATTGTTATCACAATTTAAATCCACAAATACCCTGCTATAAATTTATTTTACAGAAACTCTCAGGTAAGCTAAGGATATTTATTAGTTTTACAACAGAAAAAGGTAAAAAAAAATGCTTATCATGTGTGGTATAGATTAAAAATTATGGCATATACACCCAATGAAATACTACGTAGCTTTTAAAAAGATTGAGACAAATCTATATGACCTAACTTCACAAACTAATGCAGATTTATTGCCACATGGAAACAGCAAGCTGCAGAAAAGCATATACAACATAATCCCATTAGAGTATATATGGAAAATTATTTCTAAATCTACATCTGTAATTCCACTTACAAATGTATTTATACCTCTTCAAGTGTCTACAACTATGTACCTGTTGCTATAGTAATAGCCATATATCTTTGTACATCCATGGAATGTTTCTGGAAAGATTTACAAGATACTGTCAGCTTCAGAAGGAGCAGTGAGATTGGAAAATGGGATTTTAACTTTTAAAATCTATACCCGTTCTTGGGAGCTTCACTGACTTCCTTCAACAAGTGGAGAGGCCTCCCTAAGGATTACAAAAGAGAGGTAATCTGATTCCCATTGCCCTAAGAGGACTTCCATGGACTGGCCAGAGCTCACGACCCCTGGAGACAGGAATGTTGCCCATGAAACACACCAAACGGAGCAGCGTGACTGGCTTCCAGTACTCAGCATACTACAATTTTGACAAGTGTCATTAAAAACCATAGCCAATAATAGGTGAATCTGGGTCAAAGGCATACAGATATTGTATCATTCTTGTGTCTTTTCAATAGTTTAAAATTATTTCTAAAGGAAAAGATTCAAAAACAACAAAAAAACAACAGCTGGCCTAATGAAATGTTACGGAGTAGGTGACAAAACAAACTGGTTTTGGTTTTCTGTAAAAACAAATGTCCTCTTTCCATTTCATTTGTAGGTCATGTTTACAGCCAGAATGAAATACCACAAGCAAAAAGCTCATTTTGAAAGCACATTCCTGGCATTTGTTTCCATTTCTTCTATTTAAAAGGTGATGTAGTAAGTCAGTGGACGTCGCAGGTGGTGCAGTGGTAAAGAATCCACCTGCCAAAGCAGGTGACACGAGAGAAGTGGGTTTGATCCCTGAGTCGGCAAGATCCCTGGGAGGAGGAAATGGCAACCTACTCCAGTATTTTTGCCTGGAAAATTCCATGGACAGAGGAACCTGGCGGGCTACAGTTTATGAGGTCACAAAGAGTTGGACACGACTGAGCACATACAACACAGTAGTAAATCAGTAGGAGGATTTTTTAATGTTATTTCCTCTTGGTGATACAATCTTTTTCAGTTTTCCAGCCTGTATCTGGAGTTAGATGTACTAGTATAACTTCTTTTATGTTTAAGGAAAGATGATTATTATGAAAACACAGTAGAAAAATCATTCTGATATTTTTGTTCTCCCATTAGGCCAATTTTTACCTTTGGAAAATAAAGTCAAAGACACGCTTATTAAGCATTTGGTTGAAAAGTAAATGCTGTTCAAAAGAAAATGTATTTGCACAGAAACATCTCTCCAAGAGAAATCATCTAACTCCCATTTTTAAAAACACAAAATAAACTCAAAATGGATTAAAGATCTAAATGTAAGACCAGAAACTATAAAACTCCTAGAGGAGAACATAGGCAAAACACTCTCCGACATAAATCACAGCAAGATCCTCTATGACCCACCTCCCAGAATATTGGAAATAAAAGCAAAACTAAACAAATGGGACCTAATGAAACTTAAAAGCTTTTGCACTACAAAGGAAACTATAAGTAAGGTGAAAAGACAGCCCTCAGATTGGGAGAAATTAATAGCAAATGAAGAAACAGACAAAGGATTAATCTCAAAAATATACAAGCAACTCCTGCAGCTCAATTCCAGAAAAATAAATGACCCAATCAAAAAATGGGCCAAAGAACTAAACAGACATTTCTCCAAAGAAGACATACAGATGGCTAACAAACACATGAAAAGATGCTCAACATCACTCATTATTAGAGAAATGCAAATCAAAACCACAATGAGGTACCATTACACGCCAGTCAGGATGGCTGCTATCCAAAAGTCTACAAGCAATAAATGCTGGAGAGGGTGTGGAGAAAAGGGAACCCTCTTACACTGTTGGTGGGAATGCAAACTAGTACAGCCACTATGGAAAACAGTGTGGAGATTCCTTAAAAAACTGGAAATAGAACTGCCATATGACCCAGCAATACCACTTCTGGGCATACACACTGAGGAAACCAGATCTGAAAGAGACACGTGCACCCCAATGTTCATCGCAGCACTGTTTATAATAGCCAGGACATGGAAGCAACCTAGATGCCCATCAGCAGATGAATGGATAAGGAAGCTGTGGTACATATACACCATGGAATATTACTCAGCCATTAAAAAGAATTCATTTGAACCAGTCCTAATGAGATGGATGAAGCTGGAGCCCATTATACAGAGTGAAGTAAGCCAGAAAGATAAAGAACATTACAGCATACTAACACATATATATGGAATTTAGAAAGGTGATAACGATAACCCTATATGCAAAACAGAAAAAGAGACACAGAAATACAGAACAGACTTTTGAACTTTGTGGGAGAATGTGAGGGTGGGATATTTCAAAAGAACAGCATGTATACTATCTATGGTGAAACAGATCACCAGCCCAGGTGGGATGCATGAGACAAGTGCTCCGGCCTGGTGCACTGGGAAGACCCAGAGGAATCGGGTGGAGAGGGAGGTGGGAGGGGGGATCGGGATTGGGAATACATGTAAATCCATGGCTGATTCATATCAATGTATGACAAAACCCACTGGAAAAAAAAATAATAATAAAAAAAATAAAATAAAAACACAAATAATGTATCTTAACATGACCTCAAGTAGAATACAAATAACAATTTCTCTTTTAGTTGAGGTATGAATTTTTTATAACTGAGTCATGAAAGATGGAGTTTTAAAATTTTTTCCCTGTAACTGAACTTACCTTGTGATCCTTCACTTCAACTGGTGGCAAAATATGTGATCTTGCCAGTGCAAAATAAACTCAATTCCTTTCTTCCTAGTTTAAACACACTTTCTCTGAGGAAAATATTCCAATGGCTCAGAATTCTCTTCATCATCAATCTCTTTTTTATCTTCTTAAGATTAAATTTCTCCTTCTAGTATCACACTGACCTCAGAGGACCAGTGTCCAATCCAAGTTCACTGACACCTACCCATTCTGCCTTTCTGATGCAATGTATAATTCGTGTGTCTGTGTGTGTTAGTTGTTCAGTCATGTCTGACTCTTTGTGACCCCACAGACTAGAGCCTGCCAGCCTCTACTGTCCATGACAAAAATACTGGAGTGGGTAGCCATTCCCTTCTCGAGGAGATTTTCCTGACCCAGGGATCGAACTTGGGTCTCCTACATTGCAGATGGATCCCTTACCATCTGAACCACGTAATTCATACTTTTGGCTTTTGATGGTTGTCCCTGCATTTACCTTGAAATATGAGTGTCCCTCTCTGCTTCTTAGTTGCTAGTCATGGGCATACACCACCAACATTTCACAGTGCAGACAGAATACGGGGGTTATCAAGAGAAAAGTGACAAGCAGAGAAGCAGTAGAACACGCAGCATGCCCAGCCCTCAGTGCTCATCATCCACTGCTCAAATCCATGTGCACATGGCCAACATTCCAGCAGAGAGGAAACTGGCATCAGTAACACCACATATAATTGTAAGGCTAAGGGCCAAGGAAATCTATGTGATCTGTATCAGTAGAAACTTTCTTGTCAGGGGAGAGGCCCTGTTTGAAAGGGGTTGCCTTTGAAGGGGACGACAGAGGATGAGATGGCTGGATGGCATCACTGACTCGAAGGACATGAGCTTGAGTAGACTCCGGGAGTTGGTAATGGACAGGAAGGTCTGGCGTGCTGCGATTCATGGGGTCCCAAAGAGTCAGACTGAGCGACTGAACTGAACTGAACTGAACTGACTGTTCTTCTGTTGAACTAACTCACACCTGCTGAGCCAGCTTCGTGCTAAGCAACCAAGGTAAGAAAAGAAGTTAGCCACCAGGCTGCTGAATTCCCTGGTGGCTCGGTGATAAGGAATCTGCCTGCCAATGCAGAAGATGCTGGTTCGATCCCTGGGTCAGGAAGATCCTCTGGAGGAAGAAATGGCAATCCACTCCAGTATTCTTGACAGGGAAATCCCATGAACAGAGAGAAGCCAGGCAGGAGGGCTACAATCTGTCGGGTCTCAAAGAATAGGACATGACTGAGCAACTGAGCACATACATACAACCTAAACCTAACGGTCACTTTTTATATTTAAATTTTATACTGGAATGATCTGACAAAAAGCAAAGAACTGATATTTTGTCTTTTTACTTAGTAGTTTCAATAATTTTTCATTTAATTATCTTGAAATTTGAAAAAAAAAAATGACATCATTGTCTGCTATTAGCCCTTTGGATTCTTCCCTCATAGCTCAGTTGGTAAAGAAGCTGCCTGCAATGCAGGAGACTCCGGTTTGATTCATGGGTCAGGAAGATCCACTGGAGAAAGGACTGGCTATCCCTTGTGACTCAGCTGGTAAAGAATCCACCTGCAATGTGGGAGAGCTGGGTTTGATCCCTGGGTTGGGAAGACGCCCTGGTGAAGGGAGAGGCTACTCATTTCAGTATTCTGGCCTGGAGAATTCCATGGACTCTATAGGCCATGGATCGCAATGAGTCAGACATGACTGAGTAAACTTCACTTTCACTTTCCATGTTTATATGTACATATGTATCTTATTTTGTTAGGTTATTTTTTAGGCTAGAGCACTTAGGATATTGATCAGCTTACACAACTGCAGTGAATGCCAATGATCTTGCCAAGTAGTCCAGCTTTAACAGGTATGCATCTAGGGTTTCATTTCTGTATTCTCTTCTTCTACACTTACTTAGAACCTCTTGATTTTTAAGAAAACTGCTTTGTTCTACCTCTTACTCCTCCCTATAGAATTGGACAAGTTGGTAATCCTTGCTTCTCTCAACTGGGTGGAGCTAATAAAGCTGTAAGTGTGAAGTGGTGTAGTGATCCTGTTGTTGATTAGTTGCTAAGTTGTGTCTGACTCATTTGGGACCCCATGGACTGTAGCCTACCAGGTTCCTCTGCCCATGGGATTTCCCAGGCAAGAATACTGGAGTGGGTTGTCATTTCCTTCTCCAGGGGATCTTCCTGACCCAGGGATTGAACTCATGACTCCTGTATTGACAGGCAGATTCTTTACCACTGAGCCACCATAGTGATCCTAGATAAATTAAAATCTACACTGTAGAGCAAAACATTCCCTTTTAGGTTAGTTGTTCCAAAACCTACCCTGGGAAAATAGTAGCAATGGCAAATGCATGTGCTTTCAGCCTAAGCATCAATTCAATAGAGATTTATTTATCTGTTTGAAGAACAACATCTTTTTCCACCTGACCTTAGGATATTCTCTCAATCAAATCCAAATTTAGGTGAAGAACAGAGAAAGGATATATAATGTCCTCAAACTCCAGTGGTATTTATTATTTATTTATTCATACACCTACATTTCAAAATGCACAAAATATGGCATATCTTCTATCAAGGAAAGTTCATCAAATGAACAATTTTAATTATCTTAATCAGATAAACTCAAAATGTACACAAAAGTTGACTTATTGTTTCCTGGTGACTCAACCGTAAGGAACCTGCCTGCCAAGCAGGAGGTGAGGGTTCCATCCCTGGGCCAGGAAGTTCCCCTGAAGAAGGAAGTGGCAACTCACTCCAGTATTTTTGTCTGGGAAATCCCATAGACGGAAGAGCCTGGTGTTACAGTCAACGGGGTTGCAAAGAGTTGGGTACAACTTAGTGACTTAAAACAACAACAAAGCACAAGTTTCCACTTTAAATAACCCTGTATCACAGATGGAGGAGACAAATGTATGGATACCAAGAGGGAAAAGGGGAGTGGAAGGAGATGGGAGATGGAGGTTGACATACATACACTATTGATACTATGTATTAAATAGAAGGTTAATGAGAACATACTGTACAGAGCAAGGAACTCTCCTTAACGCCCTGTGGTGACCTGAACGAGGAGGAAGTCCAAAAGGGAAGGGACACATGTATGTGTACGGCTGATTAACTGCACCAGACAGTAGAAACTCATACAATATTGTAAAGCAACTATGATGCCGTTCAGTCGCCCAGTCCTGTCCAACTCTACAGCCCCATGGACTGCAGCACACCAGGTCTCTCTGTCCCTCACCATCTCCTGACGTTTTCCCAAGTTTATGTCCATTGCATTGGTGATACCAGACATCTCATCCTCTGACACCCTCTTCTCCTTCTGTCTTCAATCTTTCCCATCATCAGGGACTTTTCCAATGAGTTAGCTGTCTGCATCAGATGACCAAAATACTGGAGTTTCAGCTTCAGCATCAGTCCTTCCAATAAGCATTCAGGGTTGATTTCCCTTAAGATTGACTGGTTTGATTTCCTTATTGTCCAGGGACTCTCAGGAGTCTTCTCCAGCACCACAGTTCAAAGGCATCATTCTTCAGCACTCTGCCTCCTCTACAGTCCAGCTCTCACAACTGTATGTGACCACTGGGAAGACCAAAGTCTTGGCTATACGGGCCTTTGTCAGCAGAGTAATGTATCTGCTCTTCACCACACTGTCTAGGGTTGTCATAGCTTTTCTGCCAAGAAGCAAACATCTGATTTCATGGCTCCTGTCACAATCTGCAGTGATCTTGGAGCCCAAGAAGAGGAAATCTGTCACTACTTCCACCTTTTCTCCTTCTATTTGCCATGAAGTAATGGGGCTGGATGCCATGGTCTTAGTTTTTTTAATATTTATTTTTAAACCAGCTCTTTTACTCTACTCCTTCACCTTCATCAAGGGACTCTTTAGTTCCTCTTTGCTTTCTGCCAATAAAGTAGTATCCACATATCTGAGGTTGTTGATGTTTCTCCTGCTATCTTGATTCCAGTTTGTAACTCATCTAGTCTGGCATTTCTCATGATATGCTCAGTGTATAGACTCAGCAAACAGGGTGACAGCAGACAGCCCTGCCATACTCCTTTCTCACTCTTGAACTGGTTCTAACTGTTGCTTCCTGAATCACATACAGGTTTCTCCAGAGACAGGTAAGGTGTTCCGGTATTACCATTCTGTTAAGAGCTTTCCTCAGTTTATTATGATGCACACAGTCGAAGGCTTTGGTGCAGTCAATGAAATAGGGATAGATGTTTTTCTGGAATTCCCTAGCTTCTCTTTTGATCCAGTTCTGCTGCTGCTGCTGTGTCGCTTCAGTCGTGTCCGACTCTTAGCGACCTCATGGACTGCAGCCCACCAGGCTCCTCTGTCCAAGGGATTTTCCAGGCAAGAGTACTGGAGTGGGTTGCCATTGCCTTCTCCGCTATGATCCAGTGAATGTTACCAATCTGATCTCTGGTTCCCCTTCTTTTTCTAAATCCAACTTGGACACCTGGAAGGTTTTGATTCACATAATGCTGAAGTCTAGCATGCACAATCTTAAGCATGACCTTATAGCATGGGAGATAAGTGCAACTGTCCCATGGATAGCACATAGTATAGAAACTATACTCCAATAAAAATTAATTTTATATATTAAACAAACAATGCTGCATGATAATAAAACAGTGAGATTTAAAGTTTACCCTCCTCAATTTACCTGGTTAGGTATTTAATACCTATAGCTATAATAAACTGTTACTTCTGAGTCTCAATTTCAGAAGTGTTAGTCGCTCAGTCATGTCTAACTCTGCGACCCCATGGGCTGAAGCCCACCAAGCTCCTCTGTCCATGGAATTCTCCAGGCAAGAATATTGGAGTGGGTAGCCATTCCCTTATCCAGGGCATCTTCTTGACCCAAGGATCGAACCTGAGTTTCCTGCACTACAAGAGGATTCTTTACCATCAGAACCACCAGGGAAGCCCACTAAAAGTAACTGAAACTTCTTAATTTTTCCTAGTGGTTCCTTTCTTCAACCCTCTGGGAAGATCACTACTTTATATAATACTCTTCTTATAAATCTTAGTAATAACTAATATTTACTGAGCAGTCACTAAGAACATTACATACTCTATCTCATTTAAAGTGTTCCATAATTGAATGACTAAGAGCCAGTTTTCACCTCCAATCCATAGCTGAGAAAACTGAGGTACAGAAAAGGCATATCATTTTCCCAAAGAGCTCAAACAAGTAAATATCACAGCTTAATTATAAATCTAAAACTTTGACTCAAACACCTACTATTTTTTATCACAGAGTTAAGTCTAAATCCATTTATTAAAAAACTTCTTCCTTACATTTTGGACACTCAGAAACATTTCTTTAGGAGCCATCCATTCCCATGGAATAACACCTTAAATTTTCAACAATGAAAAGAAAATAAATGACTACAGTATTTAATAGCTGCCATACGTGGTGCCAGTGGTAAGGAACCCGCCTGCCAATCCAGGAGATGCAGGTTCGATCCCTGGGTCAGGAAGATCCCCTGGAGGAGGGCATGGCAACGCACTCCAGTATTCTTGCCTGGAGAATCTCATGGACAGAGGAGTCTATTGGGCTACAGTCCACAGGGTCACAAAGAGTTGAACATGATGGAAGTGACTTAGCACACACACACATAAAACCTATAGTACAGACTTGATAAAACATTCTTAATTTTTCTACTTTTTACAGCTATAAAAGACTTTAAGACAAAAGCTTATTATTTGTTTCAAACCTTATAACAGTGAAGGAGTCCAATCTGTATTATCATACATTTGCATTTGGAAAATAAATTTACACCATCAAAGGAGAAAATCGACTTAAACAGAAGCTGATTAAATACTTGAAAATAATTCAAGTCACTATACCACTGAAGTGATTCCAAAAAGTGACATGGATGTAATATAAGATCCTGAACTACATCACAACTCCAGGATTTAGCAAAAGGGTAAGAGGGGAGTTCATTCATATAGAGGAAGAGAAAATTTTCTTTGGACAAGTTATATCAGATAATATGTTTGCTTAAGGAAAAATAAACAGGTGGGAAAAATTTCTGCATGCCTAACATGGAAGGAAAGCATAGTTGTGCCTAATATATTGCAGAAACTGTTTTAGTACAGCTCATTCTTTCAAAAATACTGCCTCCTTACAGTGGCCAAGGTCAGTTTGAATTTAGGTAATCTGCTATACATAAATGCGGATCATATATGTTAAACTGATCTCAGAGGTATTCTGACATCCTACCTTTTAAAAATATTTTTCCTGTTTATTATTCATGGATTACTAATTTTTCCCTTTGCGATCTTGAGCTGTCTGTTTTGTATCCCGATTTCAAGTATATAACATCCAAGTTTCCTACTGATAGTCAACCACCTTTATCCCTTCACTGCTAAAGGCACATATTATGATTTGGTCACATGCCTTATAAAAATACTACTGTAAATATTTCAGGAATAAATGATCCCTTGTAACCGAGACACAAGTTTCAGACCTCAAATATTTCCTGGGAGTGTAATAGTAGTAGCCTGCTCCTAAGATCAGGAGCAGCAGTATCTCATTTTACACGGCATTCATAACAGTCGTGAGGTACAGCTAAGAGAGTTTTGAGTCTATTCACTGTTACTAGGGGTCCTTAAATTCAATGCCTCTGCAATTTTGAAGTCACAGTTTGTGGACTAGAAAAAAAAGAACAGAACTGGAGATGAAGGCATTTATTTTCTAGACCCTACTGGCCAGAAACTACATGGTTTAACCTCTAAAAGACTCAGTGTTCTTATTTCTCGTTACAAACTCTGTATGACAGTATAGAAGAAAAGGTGGTTCACAGGATATGAATACTAAGCAAGTGGGTGTAAAGAGTCAAATATTGTCACTGCTAAAATGAAAGAAAAAGAACTTAGAAAAGTGCCTTGTAGCAACTTATAGAGGTGTCTTAAAGAAGCAATTAAATCACAGGCCAACAACTGGAGAACAAATTATGCGAAAAATGAAGAAAATTATAGAGTTGTGGGCTCAACAGCAATGTAAGCGACAGACCTCTAGATCAGATAGACGGTGTGATGGCAGGGAACCATAATTCATATTATACTCTTCATAGCATCTAAAACAGCACATTGCATAAGACAGGCACTTCATAAATGTCTGCATGCTAAGGGACTTTTTTTCTTTTTGCATTTGGCCAAATAAAAGTTACTCTGCACAATTTTTACTTTCACATTGCTGGAGGTGGCTGGAGGCCAACTGTGACATTTAAGCACACATCATACCATCTTCTGGATATTCCTCTTGGCAGAAGTGAAATAAATTGACACTGGAAGTAACTTACACTGTCAAGAATGTGGGTGAGATTCCAGCATTAGGCAACATAAAGTGAGAATTCAAAGAAAGATGGCTTCTTTCATGAGAAGCTGAGAGAAAGGTTCTATGAAGGTTCTCAGGAGAACCTCCCTAGAAGAGCCTAGGGAATATGACCAGGATGACAATAAGTTACATACAGTTGGACAGCTTTGCTCTAACAAGCTTTGAAATTGGGAACAACGTCAGCTAGAAGAGGAAGTTTCTAGTGTATCAGTCAAAGATTTCAAGATATGACTTTATAGTATCCAGTAATCCCTATTAAACCCTTACTTATCAAACCTAAAAGTGTTGAATAGTCTGGATGTATGAGACATAGCTAACATGTTGGATTCATTATTTAGAATCCCAAAATATCCTGATAGGCTGAAACAAATAACTCAAGGAACATGAAAAGCTCATAAAATGCTCAAGAAAAAAAAATACAAATCATTGCTTTTATATGCCAACTAGTTAACTCCATTAGGACAGAATGAAGCATTTGGCTTAGTAACAATTCATATTTTAAAATATGACATTCTAGCTTACTGTAACATTGAACTAAGTTTATATTCTGACTTGACTGTGGCATAAGCCAACATGATCAGGGGATGCGCTACTGAAGGTGATATCCATACAGTCAGAATCTATGGAGTACACTCTACCCTATGTTACTACACTGTCCTCCACATTAGCACCCAGCAGAGTCCTGAGTGAAGATTCAGGTGACACGCTGGAGTGTCCCTGGGCTTTGTCTTCAGGTTTCTTCTCAATCTATGCTGACTTCTCTAGTAATGTCAATCTCATAACTGAGCATTTGCACACTAAACACTCCCAAAACTTTACCTTCAATGTAGACTTCTGCTTGGAAATCCAAATTTTTATATCTGTGCCTGCCTGACATCTATGCTAGGATATATTGATATAATAGGCATCTCATTGGAACCTGACCTCTACTTCATACTGTATTTGAAAAAGTAAATGCAGGCAAAACACACATCTAATGTAAACATTAAACAATAAAACTACTATAAGATAACATAGGAGTGTATATTTATGATCTTGGGATAGCCTAGATATGTAAAACAGTATAAAAATAAAGCTCTGGTCATAAAGGAAGAAATTAATGAACTGAACCATTACATCAAAATTGGGAGCTTTCATTAAGAGAGAAAAAAGTCAAGGTACAGAGTGGGAGAACGTATTTCCAGCACACACAATCAACAAATACTTCTTATCCTGAACATACGGAAAATACATTCAATCAATTATGAAAAGGCCCAAATTACAGTAGACAAATGGAAGAATCTTGAACAGACACTTCTCAAAAAGGATATCCAAATGACTAATGAACATACAGAAGACCTCATCAATAATCAGACAAATGCAAATTTAAACCACAGTGAGATAACATCACACACTTATGAGAATTTCTAAGATCAAAATTTAAAATAAATGAATGTTAATGAGACTGGGGCCATGACTCCTATGTATGATTGCTGGGAACGTACATTGTCTCAATTGCTTTACAAAGTGTTTGGCATTATCTACTAAAGCTAAACAGGCATGTATGCTAAGTCACTTCAGTTGTGTCCGACTCTATGCAATCCTATGGACTATAGCCTGCCAGGCTCCTCTGTCCATGGGATTCTCCAGGCAAGAATACTGGAGTGGGTTGCCATGCCCTCCTCCAGGGGATCTTTTCAACCCAGAAATCAAATCCGTGTCTCTTATGATTCCTGCATAGTCAGGCAGGTTCTTTTCCACTAGTGCCACCTGGGAAGCTCAAATTAAACATATATATGACTTATAACCTGACAACTTTATTTATAAATATATATATATATCTCCAATAGAAATAGAAAGCTTATGCACATATGTACACAAAGACATGTACAAGGATGTTCACAGCACCTTCACAGCAGCCCCAAACTGTAAATAATCCCCTGTGTTTAACAATAAGACAAAAATAAATTGTGTTATCATATAGTGGAAAAATAACACAAATGAATTAGTATATACTACAACTACACACAACAACATGGATGACCCTTGTAAACAAAACTGTGAGATGTACAGACAATCTGGTTCTAATTTTATAAAATATGTCAGAAATGACAAAACTGTTCAGTGGTGTCAGAAATTAGAAAATGATTATATTTGTGGGTATGAGAGTCGTGAATAAACAGGCACACAGGCGGTTTATTTGATATCTGTAACATTATTTTCTTACTCTGGGTACTGATCAAATTATGGTAAATTATGGAGCCACACATTTACAACTTGTGTACCTTTATATGGAGGTTATGATTCAATCTTAATAAGCTTGTAAAGTGAAGTGAAAGTCACTCAGTCATGTCCAAGTTGTTGTAACATCAAGGACTATAAAGTCCATGGAATTCTCCAGGCCAGAATACCTGGAGTGGGTAGCCATTCCCTTCTCCAGGGGATCTTCCCAACCCAGGGATCAAACCCAGATCTCCCACATTGCAGGCAGATTCTTTACCACCTGAGCCACAAGGAAGCCCAAGAATACTGGAATGGGTAGCCTATCCCTTCTCCAAGGGATCTTCTCAACCCAGGAATTGAACTGGGGTCTCCTGCATTGCAGGCAGATTCTTTACCAACTGAGCTATAAGGGAATCCCAATAAGCTTGTAAAGGGATACTGAAAATTAGGGAGTACCAAGAAAAAAGTCAGTCAAAACACTGAGTGTTTAAGGAAAGAGTGACTGAAGGAAATAAGACATTTAACTTAAAAAGGCCAGAAGATGTAAAAGAAAAAACTGAAATCCATCTTCAAAAACCAGAGTGGCAGCAGCATTATTTTATGTTGTTCCAGAAGACAAGTAATCAAGGCGGTAGATTTTTCCCAGCTCTGTTAGACCTGAAGTATATTGATACATGATAGCCTACAGAGAACTGAGCTATCTACTAATGCAAGTATTTAAACCATCCTGTCAAAGAAGCTGGAAAGGTAGATTCATATTGGAAAGGTGGCTGAAGAAGATGCACTCTGCTTTTCTGAGATTCTACGATTCATGATGACATTGGTGTCAAATGTATCTTTCTCTCCTCCCTCCCTCCCTTTTCCTTGCCTTCCTTCCACAGTGTCTCTCTATCCCCCAGACTCCAAACAGTCAACAACAGAAAATCAGATCTTTTGTTTTCCTAAATCTGTTTCCTCCCAGTGAGTCACACATAGCCTGGCAACTGTGATGGGAACCCTCATCAAGGTGCAGATATGGAGTGCTACATAGTTCATTCCCGGCCAACTTCCCCCAAAGGAGAAAATATTATGGAACTGGATGTTTTCCCTGCCCCAATATTACTCCAAGAATCTTGAGGAACTCCGCTACCTTGGAAAACATACAAGAAAATATGTGCTTTAGAAATTACAAACTCGACTACAGATATCAAAGTGTTATGTAGCATCCTCTCATTGACACCTCGTCACTTAGGTCTTCAGAACAATAGCATTTTGTTGAATTTTATATACATTTCAGCACATTAGTTATCAAATAATTGAGATGTCATTTTATTTGATTACCTTTGACCTGGTAGAAAGCATTTAATTAAAAAATCAACTTAGTTCTAGCCTATCCTATATAGCATCTATTACAAAGCAACACCATATATACAAAGTGTTGAACAAGCCCCTGCAACATAATTCCCAAATAGTTTCTGCATCATTTTTTACATATATTATATTTCCTATGCTCCTAGAAATCTCTAAAATATGGGGAAATCTTTATAACAAATTACATTAATAAATGAACAGCACTTTTTCTTGTATAATTTATAAATTATACATATATATGAGAACACAGGCTTCCCACGTGGCACTAGTGGCAAAGAATTCACCTGCCAGTGCAGGAGACATAAGAGACACAGGTTTGGTCCCTGGGTCAAGAAGATAGCCTGGAGTAGGAAATGGCAAGCCGCTTCAGTATTCTTTTTTTTTTTTCGCTCCAGTATTCTTGCTTAGAAAATACCATGGACAGAGGAGCCTGGTGGGTTACTGTCCAGGGGGCCACAAAGTGTCAGACATGACTGAGCAACTGAGCCCACATAATACATGAGCATCCTATGCTCCTATCAAATGATTCTTGGTAGTAAGAATACAATGTAGTATCTTGTAGTAAGGATACAATGGCATAATTCTGTTTTAAAAAATAAAGCTCTGTAACTATCAAGGATTAAAATATACCTATTAATATTAATAATAATAAAAGAGAATCAGACATAATTGGACCTACTCACAAAGGAAGAAAGGAAGAATGGCTGGCAGGAAGTAGTATGGAGAGCACTGAATCTAAGTAGAAAACCAGTTTTATTAGCCAAACCCTGGAGAAGCTCAGAGCTCAGAGATTCCAGTTACATAAGTATCAAACAATGAGAAGTGACCTATAAATAAGAGAGCCCATCAAAATATACTCCACCTGCACGAACAGAATTATCAGTAGCTAGACAATTATGCCCCTCAAAAACCCAGACAAAGAACTGAAGAATAATATTTAAAGAAAGTGCACAAAATCCCTGGGGAGAATCAGAACAAGCACTTGGTGCCCCAGAACTAAGTCTTCCACAATTAAGAGAGCTTCTGCCTAACGGTATGCTCCCTGACCAGTCATGGGTGGACACAAAACCCATTAGAGCTCATAGCATTTAGATTGCCTCTTTCTTAACTATAAATGAAGAACCAAGGATTACTAAAAATTTGGGGAAAAAAAGTCTTGCAACATAATAGACAAAAATACATACAAAATGATTCATCCCAGAGGACACAGAAGTATTTTAGACAACAGAGAAAACAAGCAAAACAAAATAAAAACCTTCAGTCTCCTCAGGGATTGCATACTATGATAAAAGAATATCAGTTACACCAGTGACTCACCTGTTCAACCTGTTGATCTCAAATTATAAAACTGACAGTAAAGGAAAAAGAAGCATAAAGTAATCAAAGTTAATACATTAATCTTAGACCCTGGGGCCAGCCTAGAAGCTGGAAAATTCCCAGATATTTGGAAACTAGATAATAACTTTTAGATAACACATGGGTTAAAAAGAAATCCAAAGGAAAATCAGAAAGTAATTCGTACTGCATATCAAATATATTTTTGAAAATTAAAATAGTTCAGTTCAGTTCAGTCGCTCAGTTGTGTCCGACTCTTTGCGACCCCATGAATTGCAGCATGCCAGGCCGCCCTGTCCATCACCAACTCCCGGAGTCTACCCAAACCCATGTCCATCAAGTCAGTGATGCCATTCAGCCATCTCATCTTCTGTCGTTCCCTTCTCCTCCTGCCCCCAATCCCTCCCAGCATTAAAGTCTTTCCAATAAGTCAACTCTTCACATGAGGTGGCCAAAGTATTGGAGTTTCAGCTTCAACATCAGTCCGTCCAATGAACACCCAGGACTGATTTCCTTTAGGATGGACTGGTTGGATCTCCTTGCAATCCAAGGGACTCAAGAGTCTTCTCCAACACTACAGTTAAAAAGCATCAATTTTTCGGCGCTCAGCTTTCTTCACCGTCCAACTCTCACATCCATACATGACTACTGGAAAAACCATAGCCTTGACTAGATGGACCTTTGTTGGCAAAGTAATGTCTCTGCTTTTAAATATGCTGTCTAGGTTGGTCATAACTTTCCTTCCAAGGAGCAAGCGTCTTTTAATTTCATGGCTGCAATCACCATCTGCAGTGATTGTGGAGCCCATAAAAATAAAGTCTGACACTGTTTCCCCATCTATTTCCCATAAAGTGATTAAGACATGACCTATCAAAATACCTGCTGGAGATGAACCAGTGATTAGTGGGTTATTTATGGCATTAAAATACCTATATGATAAAAGAAAAAAAATTTCACATCAATGACCTACACTCTCATCTTAAGAAACTGAAAAAAAAAAAATACACACACACACAAAGTAAACCCAAAGTATGCAGGAGAAACAAAATAATAAAGGGCAGGCATCAAAGGCATAAACAATACAAAATTAATAAGAAAACCAATGAAGTAAGTAACTGGTTCTATAAGAAGACCAATAATATTGATAAACTTCAGGCTAGACAGCTCAGGAGAAAAGAGAAGACAGAAATCAGCAATATCAGGAATGAGAGTGGAAATTACTACAGATCTTATAAATGGTAAAATGATCAAGGAGTATTATGAATCAGCTTATGCTAATAAACTTGACAAATTACAAGAGCCAACAAAAAGTGAGCAGTCAATAAAAGACAATTATCTTAAATATAACTGTAATCTAAAAACAGTCAAAGCCTCTATCTATACGAAGAGGAACAAAGCTATTAAAAAAAAGAGAGAGAGAGAGATAAACTGAGCCTTTTGAGAGTTTTCCTCCAACTCTCAATAATTAAAGCTGAGTAAAAATGTATTATATTTGACCCCTCCCCAACCCATGCCAAAGGAAGCAGGTATTTTTGCTATCTTGGGTTTAATGAAGACATTGGTTCAGATCTTGTCCCTCTCCTTGAAACTCTTTCCTTAGGATTAGTAAATATAGAGACCAGCACTGGTCAGACATGTAAAATGTCCAAAGAGCACCAGACTACACTGCACTGTTCTCCTCATCTAAAGAAACATAACTTTGTCATGTGTGTACAGCTATAACCCTTCCCTGCCCTAGAGAAAGTGAGAAAAAAGAAAAGCACTTAATTCACCACATACTGGAGTTAAGGAGGAAAACAGAAATTAGCATGATTGCTAAATTTGTTTGTGATCCAAGCCTTTTTGAGAGCCTATCTACTAACCTCTTAAAGTGCTAAATTATATTCAATTGAAAAATCCAAAGAAAAATTGTTTTGAATATGATATAATTTTCTTCTGATAGCACAAACATTAAATTGCAACTTTCTGTCAAATTCACCATCACGTTTTGCAAATTAGGTTGTTCAAAAATGTTAATAAATTTTAAAGAGTAATCTTTGTTGTATCCCTTTTATTGTTTTGAAGAATCTCTATTATTTAATATACTACAGTCAACCTCTTCTCTGACAGCTGATTTTCAGTAGAAGCTTCTTTATGAGATCTTCTGTTAATTTCAGGAAGTGAAACTGTTGACAGAAGACCTAGCTAATCCATTCATATATAATTGCATATATTATGTATCAAAAAATCCTCTTTTCCCATTGTTTTGTATCACTCATATTATAAAAATAATCCTGTTTGCTAATTTTAAGCAGCCACAAGTTTTTCCCTAAAATTTATGGATTTGAAGAAAGAACTATTACTATATGTTGAATCAATTGTCAAATAGCCTCATGAATATACTTGGCCTCCATTGCACATGTCCAAATACAAAACAATATGCAAATGTTTTCTCAGTTACACAGAGTAACAGATATATAATTTCATTCAGTTCAGTTCAGTTGCTCAGTCATGTCTGACTCTTTGCCATGGACTGCAGCACACCAGGCTTCCCTGTCCATCACCAACTCCTGGAGCTTGCTCAAACTCATGTCCATCAGTTGGTGATGCCATCCAACCATCTAATCCTCTGTTATGTTAATAATTTCATTAATGTAAATGTTTATGTTAATAATTTCATTAAAGTCTATGTTAATTTCATTAACATAAAACATTAAAAAAGAAAAGCTCTTAGGTATATCATCATAATCAGCACATCCATTAATTTTACATTTTGCTACACATTTTGCATTGCATATGTCCAAAGATTTGTAGCAATTTACCTTTGAATTGCTGTGTGGCAAATTAAGTACACAGAATTGAATTTAGAGGAAGTAATAGCTTTACCGGGGCTCCTGTGGTGGCTCAGATGGTAAAGAATCTGCTTGCAATGCAGGAGACCCAGGTTCGATCCCTGGGTTAGGAAGATATCCTGGAGAAGGAAATGACTATTCACTCCAGTATTCTTGCCTGGAAAATTCCATGGGCAGAGAAGTCTGGAGGGCTACAGTACATGGGGTCACAAAGAGTTGGACAGAGTATGAATCCATAGATTCCAACTCTGAAAATGCTTCTGGAAATCTCCTCTGGATGAAACTGGAAATAATCTATGCCCACAGAACGATTCTGCTAAGTGATTACCCTCTCTGTATCAGAGATAAACTACTAATTTTAAGATTGTAGATTTCTTTGTTGTGAGCCAAGAACTGAACGCTAAGCAAAATGGAGGTTTTGTTGGATGTTCCTGCAGTATCTCCCAGATTCAAAGGCAGGATTGAATGTTCAAAACACAACAGTAGATCCATAGGCAACTCCAAGAACTCAGCATTTGGAGTTAGACTGTCTCTTTTAGCTTCAGTGTCTGCTAGCCTGTGTCTCTTCTTGAATATTGCTTCACACCAGGGTACATTTTACTGACCCAACATGAATCAATCATTTGGGATAGACAGGAAAAAGCAGGACCCCTGTGGCCTCTGAGGGCCCTCTTCTGGATCTGGGCTCCCTTCCCGGAGGAAAAAGAATTGTTGTGAGCTGCCACCCAAAGTTTGCCCTTTATGTTTGACCTCTTGGATGCATTTTTTGTTTATTTCCCTGTAAAAATTTTACTAGCATAATAATTTAAATTTTTTTCTAAAAATATCACAATCTTGTTTTGCTTACATTTACAACTATGAAATATTTTAAACATAAAAAATTGCAAAGAGATAAACATAAATCATGTTTATTAATATAACTACCATAACTAATACCCCTTAGCCAACATCCAGTTAAGCTTAAATCTTTACATTCACCCATACTGGCATCATAAATTTTAAAGAAATAAATCATTACATAAAAGCCTGTTCTCTAATTCTATTATTCTCCCCTCTTTCCAACCTTTTCTTACCTTGCACAGTTTCCAAAATTTGTGTACATTGTCGCCATGCAGTTTTTATAAAATTAGAACATGAATGTATCCATAAAAATATATGTTATTTTGAATGTTTTTAAGATTTATGTAAATGTTTGTAATAATGGTATTTTTTGATAATTTACTGTTGTCCAAATAGAGTTCCAAGCACTTTGTTTACATTAGTTCCTTTAATTCTCACACTCATTCGATTAACCTGATACTGTTATTAGTTCAATAGGCAGATAAGGAAACTAAGACAGAAAGGAACAGAGCTTGTTAGTGACTGAGGGAAGGTCATCTTGCACATGTCACTCTGAAACACCTTTTTTCTTTGAACTTAACATGATGTTTTGTTTTGTTCTGTTTTTTCAAATTTAATGTTTTATTTTTATTTCAGTTTTATTTATTTATTTTTTTACTTTACAATGTTGTATTGGTTTTGCCATACATTGACATGAATCCACCATGGGTGTACATGTGTTCCCCATCCTGAACCCCCTCCCACCTCTCTCCCCATCCCATCCCTCTAGGTCAACCCAGGGCACCAGCCCCGAGCACCCTGTATCATGCATCGAACCTGGACTGGTGATTTGTGTCACATATGATAATACACATGTTTCAATGCCACCCTCCCTTATCATCTTGCCCTCGCCCTCTCCCACAGAGTCCAAAAGACTGTTCTATACATCTGTGTCTCTTTTGCTGTCTCGCATACAGGGTTATCATTACCATCTTTCTAAATCCCATATATACATGTTAGTATACTGTATTGGTGTTTTTCTTTCTGCCTTACTTCACTCTGTATAATAGGCTCCAGTTTCATCCACCTCATTAGAACTGATTAAAATGTATCCTTTTTAATGGCTGAGTAATATTCCATTGTGTATATGTACCACAGCTTCCTTATCCATCGCCTGCTGATGGACATCTAGGTTGCTTCCATGTCCTGGCTATTATAAACAGTGCTGCAATAAACATTGGACTATGTGTGTCTCTTTCAACTCTGGTTTCCTAGGTGTGTATGCCCAGCAGTGGGATTGCTGGGTCATATGGCAGTTCTCTTTCCAGTTTTTAAAGGAATCTGGCTGTACTAGTGGCTGTACTAGTTTGCATTCCCACCAAGAGTGTAAGAGGGTTCCCTTTTCTCCACAGCCTCTCCAGCATTTATTGCTTCTAGACTTTTGGATAGCAGCCATTCTGACTGGCGTGAAGTGGTATCTCATTGTGGTTTTGATTTGCATTTCTCTGATAATGAGTGATGTTGAGCATCTTTTCATGTGTTTTTTACCCATCTGTATGTCTTCTTTGGAGAAATGTCTGTTTAGTTCTTAGGCCCACTTTTTGATTGGGTCATTTATTTTTTCTGGAATTGAGCTGCAGGAGTTGCTTGTATATTTTTGAGATTAATTCTTTGTCCTTACTTCATTTGCTATTATTTTCTCCCATTCTGAAGGCTGTCTTTTCACCTTGCTTATAGTTTCCTTTGTAGTGCAAAAGCTTTTAAGTTTCATTAGGTCCCATTTGTTTGTTTTTGCTTTTATTTCCAATATTCTGGGAGGTGGGTCATAGCGGATCCTGCTGTGATTTATGTTGGAGAGTGTTTTGCCTATATTTTCTTCTAGGAGTTTTGTAGTTTCTGGTCTTATGTTTAGATCTTTAATCCATTTTGAGTTTATTTTTGTGTATGGTGTTAGAAAGTGTTCTAGTTTCATTCTTTTACAAGTGGTTGACCAGTTTTCCCAGCACCACTTGTTAAAGAGACTGTCTTTTCTCCACTGTATATTCTTGCCTCCTTTGTCAAAGAGAAGGTGTCCATAGGTACATGGATTTATTTCTGGGCTTTCTATTTTGTTCCATTGATCTATATTTTTGTCTTTGTGCCAGTACCATACCCTCTTGATGAGTATAGCTTTGTAGTAGATACTGAAATCAGGCAGGTTGATTCCTCCAGTTCCATTCTTCTTTCTCAAGATTGCTTTGACTATTTGAGGTTTTTTGTATTTCCATACAAACTGTGAAATTAGTTGTTCTAGTTCTCTGAAAAATACCATTGGTAGCTTGATAGGGATTGCATTGAATCTATATATTGCTTTGGATAGTATACTCATTTTCACAATATTGATTTTTCCAATCCATGAACACGGTATATTTCTCCATCTATTTGTGTCCCCTTTGATTTAAGATGATTCCATGTTGATATACAGAATACACCTAGTTTTTCACACTGATGCTGTACAGTATCCCATTCCATAAAGAGACCACAAGTTTATTCTCAAGTTTAAGAACATTTAGGTTATCTTGCTATTCTAAGCAATGCTTTAAAGCACTTGTGAGTAATTATCTTCATATATATATATATGTATGTATATATATATACGTTATTGACAGTTTCTCTTAGATATATATCTACTGGTTTAAAGCTTGTACTCATCTTTATTTTTACTAGATATTGCCAAATTGCTGTCTGAAGTGCTTGTAACAATGTACTCCCCTGCTGTCTCAGAAATTCATGGATTTTAGGTTGGTAGCTAAGGGATTGTGGACTTGGAAATTCACATAATCTTTCACATCAGGGCACTTGCTGTTAGAATATTGGTGCTTCCCCTCCCCCACCCCTACCTTTTTTAAACCATTTTTAACTCTATTTTCTGGTCCATGGAAAAATTGTCCTTGGTGCCAAAAAGGTTGGGAACTGTTGTCCAGAGGACATGAACTAACACAACACATTATTTCATTTCAGTTCAGCCACTCAGTCATGTCTGACTCTTTGCGACCTCATGGACTGCACCACGCCAGGCTTCCCTGTTCATCACCAACTCCCGGAGCCTACTCAAACACATGTCCATCACAACAGTGATGCCATCCAACCATCTCATTCTCTGTCGTCCCCTTCTCCTCCCCCCTTCAATCTTTCCCAGCATCAGGGTCTTTTCTAATGATTCGGTTCTTCCCATCAGGTGGCCAAAGTATTGGAGCTTCAGCATCAGTCCTTACAATGAACACCCAGGACTGATTTCCTTCAGGATGGACTGGTTGGATCTCCTTGCAGGCCAAGGGACTCTCAAGAGTCTTCTCCAACACCACAGTTCAAAAGGATCAATTCTTCAGTGCTCAGCTTTCTTTATACTCCAACTCTCACATCTATACATGCCTACTGGAAAAACCACAGCCTTGACTAGATGGACCTTTGTTGGCAAAGCAATGTCTCTGCTTTTTAATATGCTGTCTAGGTTGGTCATAGCTTTTCTTCCAAGGAGCAAGTGTCTTTTAACTTCATGGCTGCAGTCACCATCTGCAGTGATTTGGGAGTCAATATATATATATACATATATATATTATATATATATATATATATATATATATATATATATAAAGTCTGTCACTGTTTCCATTGTTTCCCCATCTATTTGCCATGAAGTGATGAGACCTGGTGCCATGATCTTGGTTTTTTGAATGTTGAGTTTTAAGCAAACTTTTTCACTCTCCTCTTTCACTTTTGGCAAGAGGCTCCTTAGTTATTCTTTGCTTTCTGCCATAAGTGTGGTATCATCTGCATATCTGAGGTTACTGATATTTCCCCTGGCAATCTTGATTCCAGCCTGTGCTTCATCCAGCCTGGGATTTCACATGATGTACTCTGCATATAAGTTAAAAAAGCAGGGTGACAATATATAGTCTTGACTTACTCTTTTCTTGATTTGGAACCAGTCTGTTGTTCCATGTCCAGTTCTAACTGTTGCTTCTTGACCTGCATACAGATTTCTCAGGAGACAGGTCAGGTGGTCTGGTATTCCCATCTCTAAGAATTTTCCAGTTTGTTGTGATCCACCTGGCTTCCCATATGGCACTAATGGTAAAGAACTTGCCTGTCAATGTAGGAGATGCAAAAGACATGGGTTCAGTCTTTGCATCAGGAAGATTCCCCTGGAGTAGGAAATGGCAACCTGCTCCCAGTATTCTTGCCTGGAATATTCCATGGACAGAGCAGCCTGATGGGCTATAGTCCATGGGATCACAGATTCAGACATGAGTATTGAGGGCACACACACACACACACACACACAAAATATGTACTAAAGATTAGAACATGATATAATTTTGTTCTAGAAGTATCTCAGTTATATGAAAATTATGATCCCCATAGGGTGGGTGGGGAAACCCAGATTGTAGAGTTGAAGAACTTAGTGTATAGTAAGTAGGAAATCCAAGAATCAAACTTAGATGTATATGGCTTCATAATGTCTACCCTTTAGAATCTTTCACTGCCTCCATATCATACTTTTATCTGGGAAATAAAAAATTAAAGATCTATTTGACTTTACATTTTTTTTAGTGACATGGAAGTTGATGTGCATTCTATTTTCCAAACATTGATGTAATTTGTTTAAAATGAAGGTAAGACTGTATGAGTCATATAATTTCCATAGGGTTTATTAGTGGACAAGCATGGATTCAATTAAAAAGGAAATAAACATCTGTATAATACCTTCATTTTCCTGAAAGGGAACATTTTATAGAAGTTGGAAAACAGCAAGGAGGGAAAAGATCATGTCAGCACAATGTTACTGGTCATATACAACGCAATCTTATGTTTCATAGAGATTTCAACACAGGAAATGGGTATATTAGGAACTGCCTAATTCATAGATTTTCCTGAGCCACATACAGTAGTTTCTTTGAATGACTCTGAAGGAAAATCTGTAAGTAGTGCTTTTATACCAGCTTCAATAATGCATATTTCAAAGCCCAAATGGGTCAGCCATGTAACTGTTTACACAGTCAACATTCAGTGGGAAAATAAGTGTCAACAGGTTCCACTTTCCCAACCCAGAACAGCATGTGACCCTCCATTTCAATCCTCATCAGTGTCTGATTAGGAAAGGACTATTTAATTTTTGTTTTAGTGGAATCAATAAATGCTGGAGTCTTTGTTTACTACCATCCGAAAAAATAACAACTCCTGTCACCCACCCCCACCCTGCCATGTCACTACTTAAAAGAGTTTCATAATCCTATTACATTAGAAACCCTGCAGGGACAGCCTGTCCTTTTTGTCTTTGGAAAATAGCAAATATTATGCAAGTAGCAAAGTGGTTTGCACACAGCAGAAAGCTAATGAAATGGACTGTGGTTTCCTATAACATTAAAAAAATCTATAATATAAAGGCTTTTAGAAAATATTCTGACTGCTATAATATCTTGCCAATGACCAACAATCTTTAGATTTCTAATAAAATCTGCAAGTATCTGTGGTCTCAAGGAACCCTCTCTATAATATTTTCTAAAGAAAGATTCAAAACCATTCAGTGCGTACCTTAGAAACTTAACAAATGTATTTCATACTTTCTACAATTTCTATTTTATTTACAATTTTAGCTCTAGCAATGTTATAATTTACTACAGAAATCACATTATTTACTAAAGTACTGTCATGTATCATGCAGTGTGCCAAATGTTTAAGCTATATTTTCTTTTTAATACTCAATCAATATTAAGATGCATGCTAAGTCACTCCAGTTGCATCCGACTCTGTGCGACCCTATGGGCTGAAGCCCACCAGGCTCCTCTGTCCATGGGATTCCCCAGGCAACAATACTGGAGTTTTGGATTGCCATTTCCTTCTCTAGAGGATCTTCCCAACCCAGGGATCGAACCTGAGTCTCTTACATCTCCTCCATGCAGGAGGGGTGTTTACCATTAGCACCACCTCGGAGGCCCCGATATTCAGATGAGGGTACTCTTAATAGTCCTTTTGCAAATGTTAATACTAGGTGAGTGGTAAATTGGGAACTTTAGACCTCTAAAGCCAGGATCACACTCCTCTTCCCATTAATAAAATTATCATCAGCTGTTTATATATGCCATCGTATTCTCCAAAGAGAAATGCATGAATAGTATTCAAAGCTCCCTATCACCATTTCCTTATCAAAACAAAGTTATCTCCTGAATTACTCAAATCCATCTTTTTCTCACCATTCATTTTGTCATTTCTTTATTCTAGTCTTTTATTATCTATCTGCAATGTTACAATGACCTCCCTGTCATACCCCTACAGACATATACTTACTTTACGCACTGCCCCTGCTGTACCCTTAAAGTACACATCTGATGACACAGACCATTTGTGTCTAAATTCTTTCAGGGATACCCATCACCTTCAGGATATTATCCACAATACTGAGCACAGCACAATGGAGCCCTCAGACCTCTTTGGCTTTCTTGCCATCTCCCTCATGTTTATTTGAGACATATACAGAAGGTAGAATTGACCAGGTTTAGTCACCAACTGGATGTGATATCTGGGAAATGGAAGAGGAACAGAAATTTGGTTTAGTAGCAGATTAAATGAAGTATTTTGAGGTATGGCAAAATGTGGAGATAAACATTGGAATAGAGTCCAAGAAATCTTCTCCAGCTCTCTATTTAATACCTGAACAATGTCTTTCGTCAAAGATGTATGTCCAAAATCAGATCCATGATCTCTGTACCCCATTTATGATCTTAGAGCGTCCCATGTCCCAAAGAGTAGCAGCACTTTCTATACAACTGTGAAGGCCAATATCCATGGCCACTCCCTTTGTCTCAGTCCCCTCCTTAGCGATATCCTGTTACCAATTTCTGCCCAGTGTACCTTCTGAATAACTCTCAAATCTTCTTTATCTTTCCTGTCATCTTCCTGGCCCAGGCTACCATCTTATCTTCTCTTATTAGCTCTTGAAATGCATTTATCATATTGCAAAAATTAAAGCAACTGCTTTATGCTTTCTATCATTTATTCTCTATATTGAAAGCACACTGATCTTTTTTGTCTGAAAATCTGATCATATCATTTCTCAACCCACTTAAATGCAATCAGAACTTTTTGTGTTTTTCATTCATATCAATTGCACTTATCACACTTGCAATTTTGCTTTATCTGTATGTTTACTGGATCATACACTTTATTTTTCAAGCAACTCTAAACTCATTAAGGCACTTGTTATCCACTGTCTCCCCAGAAGCTGATACAAGGCCTTCTATAGAACCAGTTGTCACCATTTAATAAATAATTGAATAAATTAATAAATAGATAGGAAGCAAACAAAGGTAAGCCTCTATTTACAAAGCAAGAAGCATAGAGTAGTGAGTTCATGGGTCTGGGTGATTCACCAAGGGGAAATGTATATAGTGAAAAAGATGGAACTCAAATGGAGATATACAGTAGTCAGTCCAAGAAAGAGACTGAGATCAAAAATCAGAAGGCAGTTGGAAAACTATATGATAATCATGTCATAGACATCAAGAAAGGATAGAAAAAAGATTTATCAACTACATAAATACCTCAGAGCAGTTTAGGAAGAAACTATCATCTCAGCATAATCTATTTTACCTCTTCACTCTGTTGTTTATCTAGTCTTTTCTTTACTGTGGTTGTTGTTTAGTTGCTAACTCATTTTCAACTCTTTGCACCCCATGGACTGTAGCTCGCCAGGCTCCTCTGTCCACGGGATTTCCTAGGCAAGAATACTGGAGTGTGTTGCCGTTTCCTTCTCCAGGGTATCTTCCCAACCCAGGGATTGAATCCATGTCTCCTACATTGCAAGTGGATTGTTTACTGCTGAGCCACTAGGGAAGGCCAGTCTTTTCTTTATAAGATCATCAAATCTTGACCTCAAGTATTTTTCTTAGTCTCTATCATGGACATGAAATGCTCTCAGAATGTTACATCTTTATCCAAGCATCCTCTATAAAAATTCAACCATTTGATTAAGAAATTTCTGGAAATTACAAAAAATAAAATAAAATGCCTTTAATCTCACTTGCATTGAAATATTTAATTATTTGATATTTCCACTGATTTTTCTGAGAAAATGCATTTTGCTCTATCTCATATGTTCATGAATCAGTCTTAAAGGAAATCAATCCCGAGTATTCATTAGAAGGACTGATGCTGAAACTCCAATATTTTGGCCACCTGATGCGAAGAGCCAGATCATTAGAAAAGACCCTGTTGCTCAGAAAGATTGAGGGCAGGAGGAGAAAGGGACTACAGAGTATGAGATGGTTGGATGGCATCATCGACTCAATGGACATGAGTTTGCGCAAGCTCTGGGAGATGGTAAAGGACAGGGAAGCCTGGCGTGCTGCAGTTCATGGGGTCACAAAGGGTCAGACACAGCTTAGCGACTGAACAACAACAATGTATGTTCACACAATGTTTTCAGCTTTCTGAGAACTTTTTATGTCCACCAGCATCACTAGGATTTGCTTCTGACCTGAGTTTCTGGGCATCTAGAATCAGACTCGTTTAATGTGCTTTTCTAAGCACTTGTTATACTCTTAATAAATGCCTCATTGTGGGGACAGTGTTAAACACTTCATAGATGGAGTAATCAGAAAATTACACCTTCTCAGGAAACAATAAATCTGCTTACAAATGAGAAGAAAATGGTTAGCTATTTTAGTCTTCAAAGAAGTTTTAAATCTGAAATTTATGAGGCATGAGGTATAAATGTTTTCTTATATGAATAGCTCGCATTTAAAATATAATTAAATACTCTGTTACTAGGAAAAAATACTCATGATACTTGTCATTTGAAGTACTACAAAATTATTTCAAACATTTTTGTACACAAATTTCACATAAGACTCAATGTTTTGTCTAAACAAAATGCAGCATCATAGTAATTTAAAATGGAATATTTTGGAAAAGATGTAAAATAATGTGTGCTTATGCATACATACCTACATATGTATATATACTTATACAGAGTGTTTGCATATGTTTATATATATACATATTCAGACACTATACATACATAGTATTTCACAAGCATTATATACAAATTCAGAGGTAATTATGAAATAATTCTTGAATTCAACTGAGTTACTTCTGGCTTATCACAATTTTCTTTTAAAAGGGACTTATCCAAATAATATCTATATCGAAAATATCTGAACCACTGAAAGCTTTAAAGGAAGTACATTTTCAAGAAATTTTAGTCTTTAAATAGCAGCTCTATAAACTTTTAATTTTCGTAAAACCCTATTCTCTCCCAGGGCATAGCCCAAGACTACATGCCCAGGCAGCAACTTTGTGGGGATTGTATAAATGTGTATAATAAGCAAATAACCTTATAACTTACACATTGAAAATATTAGGTGGGGGCTCCTGGGGATGGGGGACTGAGAGGAGGCCTGCTTTTCTTTTTTTTTTTTTTTATAATTGCTTTACAATGTTAAGTTCGGCTGTACATCATATATCAGACATGTCTACATATATCCCAAGCCTCTGAAGCTTTTCTAAATTCCAGGCTCTATAGCAGTGTCAACTCAGAGCATTAAAAAAAAAAAAAAACCTAATAAATCACATTTGCAATTAGTTGACCAGAGGGAGAAGGAGGACACTCAGAAAAAGATCCAATTACACTAAATAGCATTTGAAACCTGGGATCACCAAACTTGAAAATATACTCAAAAGTTATGCATGTGGGAAAGTAAATCTCATCTTCTAATTTCCTAGCTATGTATAAAGAAAATTACCTGGGAAAATTGCTATGAAATTAAGAGCTTCAAACCTTATTAGGCCATGCAGGTTAACTACGTCAGTTCTAAAACTATATCATAATTTTTTTACTATTTACTTTCAGTAAGATGAAACAAAAAGAGTAGCAAATGTGCCCCTGGGATGAAGTTCTCCATGTATTTTGTACCTATGCATTATGCAGAGAAATCTCAATGCTCAGGAAATAGACATTTCCCTTGGAGAGTTCAGACCTCATAAAATTCACATATAATTTCTGCTGACAGCAAATTAATATAGATTCAAATCTCATGAATACTGTATATTTTATAGGATTACTTTTTTAAAGCATATCCATTTAGTAAATGGCTTTTAAGTAAGCTTATGATCCTAATATAGATAATTAGATCTTTCTAAAACATACTGTATTCTGTTGTAAATAGTTTGCTCTAAAACCATTTGGAGTCTTCATTATGACATGACTAGATACAGAAAATTAAGCCTTAAATGCTGTCCTTGATACAATGACATGCATTCTGCTGATTATAATAGTATCACAAATTCAAAGGTCCAAATAAACGACCATATGTTATTTTCAGAGTCAGCAGCGAGTCTAAAAAAGATGCTAGTTTCCAAATCAATGACAGCCTACCAAACATTAAATGACTCAAGAAAGTTAAATTTAGCATTTTTTCTAAGGGGGAAAAAAAAAACCTATAATGATGCAATTAAAGGTCG
Organism: Cervus elaphus; assembly: GCF_910594005.1. Classification (NCBI taxonomy): domain Eukaryota; kingdom Metazoa; phylum Chordata; class Mammalia; order Artiodactyla; family Cervidae; genus Cervus; species Cervus elaphus. Next base: position 21,192,899 of record NC_057820.1, read on the forward strand.
TTCAGCAGCGATGTCGAAAAAATAGATAAACTTCCAGAAAAGCTATCTCATTTTCCAAAATCCAAATTCACCAATCTACCTAGTAAATAGACCTATAGATTCCTTTTCCCTACTGTGAGTGGCCTCTGCCCCTCTCAAAGGCAAGTCTTTTCCTTGTGCTCTGAATCCCATTCCCCCAGCAATGATCCCCCCTGTCCTCTACAGCATCAACACTCCTCTCTCTATGGGTCATTCCCATTGACATAAACTTGGTTAATAATTACTTTGGCCACCTGATGTGAAGAGCCGTCTCATTGGAAAAGACCCTGATGCTGGGAAATATTGAAGGCAAAAGGACAAGGGGACAACAGAGAATGAGATGGTTGGATGGCATCACCAACTCAATGGACATGAGTTTGAGCAATCTCTGGCAGCTGGTGAAGGACAGGGAAGCCTGGCGTGCTGCAATCCATGGGGCCACAGAGTCGGATACAACTTAGTGACTGAACAACAACAACAATGATCTATCTTAAAGCATAATAAAACAAATTTCCTGGACTCTTGACCCTGTACCAGTTATCAATCAATATCTAAGTGATACTTCACTGCAAAAATCCTCAAAAACAGTTGATCTTCCTTATCTTCACCCATACACCTTTTTCTTTACCTACTCCAAGCACACACTTAACCACAGTCTTCCACTGAAAATGCCCTTGCCAGCACAATCCATGATATTTACCTACCCAAAAACAACAGCAAACATTTTATCTGTTGAATTGATTGGATTTTTCATGGATTGAATTCTGTCCCCCTCAAAAGATATGTTGAGATTTTAACCCCTAGTACCTGTGAGGATAACCTTCTTAGGAAATAGGTTTTTTTGTAGACATAATGGAATTAATATTAAGTCATATTCAGGGTAGGGGGTTGCTAATCCCCATATGACTGGTGTCTCTATGAGAACAGAAGACCCAAACACAGGTACACAAGGAGAAATGTCATGTGATGACAGTAGCAGAGATCAAAGTGATGTCTCTACAAACCAAAGTATACCAGTGATTGTCAGCAACACCAGAAGCTGAGAAAGGAATGGAACAGATTCTCCCCTAGACCCTTCAGAATGTTTCTGCTGACACTGTGATTTCAGACTTCTGGCCTTTAGAACTGTGAGAGAACAAATTTCTGTTGTTTTAAGCCGCTCGGGTTATGGTAATTTCCTACGGCAGCCCTGGGAAACTGATACATCCTCTTACGTAGCCTCTCAGCAGCAATTGCCATGGTGAGCATTCTTTCCTTGGAGTTTTTTTAATTTTTCTTTTCACAGCATGGCTCTCACCTGATTTTTCTCCTATGTGCTATTTCTCAGTTTCCTTAGCTACTTCTTTGACACATTTCAGATCTCTATATGTTGGAGTGTCTTAAAAATCTGTCATAGAACCTCACTCTTTTTACCCATACTCTCTTCCTGGTTAACTTTTGCAAGTTCATGATTTTACATACCATTTAGAAGTTGTAAAGAATCTGCCTGCAATGCGGGAGGCCTGGGTTGGATCCCTGGGTTGGGAAGATCCCCTGGAGAAGGAAATGGCAACCCACTCTAGTATTCTAGCCTGGGAAATCTCATGAACAGAGGAGGCTGGCAGGTCACAGTCTATGGGATTACAAAGAGTCAGACACGACTGAGTGACTATTACTAGATGTTGAAAACTTGCAGATTTATATGCTAGCCAAGACTTCTCACAATTTCCAAACCAATATATGTAAATGACCAATCCACTTCTCCACTTGGGTATCTAATAGGCATCACAAAATTAATGTAGCCAAAATAGAACATTATTGATTCCTGAAATAAGTTCCCAAGTCACACTAAATGCCACCATCATCCCGGCCTGTTCAAATGATAAGCCTAGAAGGCATCCTAATTTCCCCTTTCTTTAAGATTTCACATCGAATCCATCACTGAGTCCTGTGTGCTTTGCCTCTAAAACATAGACACGATTCAGTTGAGATGAACTTCCCTCCATCTCAACTACAACCATGCTGTTTTAAGAGTTTCTTCTTTTGCTGATTGATTATAAGAGCTCCCTAACTTATCTGCTTGCTTCTGCTTGACTTCTTCCCCATATTATCCTACTGTACACAGCAGTGGTGAAGTTAATCTAAAGTGGAAGCCAGATCAGGTCACTTCTCCACTTAAGATCATCCATCTATCGACTTCTTATCACAGTAATAAAAGAATAAATGTAAACATTAAAAAAGAATAAAATAAAAATTCCTTATAATCTGTATGGTCCAGCTTCTGACCTTCTCTCTGACTTCATCTGTCTTTATAATTCCCTTCAATAATTACCTTCCAGTCATTTCAGTTTTCTTATCATCTCTTGATTATGCCATGATTGCTGTTATCTCAGGAGACTTTAATACATCTTCCTTCTTAATGGGATATATTGCACCCTCTCAAATATTCATCTCTTTGGGATGTCTCACTATTCACATTCCATGACTATCTTCCTCATTTCATTCCAGTCTCAACAGATGTAACCTTCTTAAAGTGATCTTCCTGTACACAGTAGCTAAAGCAACCAACCACTGTCTATTCAATCTCTATATCTGATATTCTAATTCTGTGCTCTTCATAGCACCCATCCAAAGTTGAAATTAACTGTTCCATTTTTGTTTTGCTCACCTATTCTCTATCTTGTGCTCTAAAATACAAATGCTTTAAGGTCACAGGTTCTTCAGTGCCCCAGTGTCCCAGAGACTAAAATAGTTCCAGGCTTGAGCAGGTGCATAAGAAGCATGAAATTGGAAAATGGATCAGAGTTGGCCAAGAAAATACACAGGTGTTATCATTTAAGAGGCTGTTATAGTAATATATTTAAGATGTGATGGGGGTTTGAATCTAGATAAACGCTATTTGAGATGGTGAAAAGTGATATAATTTGACATATTTAGAAGAACTTAGTAGCTCATTCAACATGGGTGAAAGAGAATTAAGTTTATTATAACTGACATACTTCTGATTGAGTAAATGAATGAATGATGCTGTTATTCATTGTTAAAGGAAATACCAATGGGATAGAAAAGTTAAAAGGGCATTTTTGAGAGGCATTATACCATTTCAGACAAAACATGGGCCTTGGGTATCTAAAGCTGTTTGTGTTTTTTGGTGCTACTGCCTAACCATGGGCCATTTTTCAACCCTAAGAAACCTGACTTCTGTCCTTACTATGGATGGAATTTGTTGTCAAGTATTTTTTAAAGTGAATGTTCCCAAACACAACAGATCCTTTTTCAGACCTTATCCTGCTTGATCACTGATGATCATTTGCTTTTTCTTGAAGGTCCTTACCAATAGATGACTATGACACCACATTTTGCTACCTGTCTTCCTCCTTTCTAGGGGCTCTTTCCAAAAAGGTTCAGATAAATTCCAACTTTTCTGTTGTGATTCACAAAGTCCTCCAAGTCTAGTGTCCACCCATATTTCCAACCTCACCTCCTTTAAATTTCACTCAGCCCACTTCCACCAACAAAGTTTCCCTGATTTCAAGTCCAGGATCATTCTATACAATTATCTAACCAAACAGTGATATTTTTTCTTTCTGAAGTACATTGAGGATTTTATCTGCAGGTGACATCTTCAAGTCAACGTATGGCAAAACCAATACAATGTTGTAAAGTAAAATAAATAAAGAAAGAAATTTGAAAAAAAAGAAAAATACAATTTTTTTAATTGAGAAAACTTTGGTAGACACTCTTATAACATATTTTTATGTTGCTCTAAAATTTGCATCCTGCTACTTCTGATTCTTTTCCTGTAAGTCACTCATTACAGTTCCAGCATGAATGTTTGTCTATTTTTACATACAGAAGACTCTTATCACCAGTATTGTATTAGCAAAGCATGAAAGTAAATATTCCAAAAAATATTAGCAATTTTAAATATCTGATTTAGCACAAGTTTTAATAAAGCAAAAGCATATTCTCCTTGGATGACTCAAAATCATCTCTCTCCATTATGCGGTTTCTATCACACCTCCCAACACAGGGCTAGAGGGAAGACTTTATCTTCTAGAGAAAGCATAAAATCAGGTACACAGTGGGAAAACCTTCAAGATGAGTGTATAAAATGACTTGGAGAAGTGTACTAAGAGATGGGGCTGAAAAGTAGCGGGAAGTTTCAACATAGCAGTAGCACAAAGTTGGAGATGACAACCAGTCTGCCACATATAGGCATTTTCTCCATAACAAATATGCAGAATGATACTAATATTTTTCACCATGTAGCTACTTCTACAGATATAAACTGACATAATTTTTCCACATATATTCCTATAATATATTCCAATAATAAAGAGCTCTATTATATCCCTCATGAATTACCTTTCAGAGACAATGTTTAAAATTATATTATTAACTAACTAGATACTATACACTAATGTGCCTTTAAGGTATATGTTTTTAATCTCTGAATGAAATGTACTCACGCTCACTTTTCCACTGCGATTGTCTTCTTCTCTCACGGCCAGAGCCTTCAGAAAATTATCATGTAGGTCTTTACCAGCACTTGTTAGTGTCCTAAAAAAAAAAAAAATCAGACCTTCAGTTATATATATATTAGCTAAGCAAATACATTGAAAATATTCTGGGTACAAAAAAGCAGCCTTCTTTATTTCAAGTGACAATTCCTTCAACACGAAAACTACATATAAACAGTATACACAGTACACAATCATAAATCACACATAATTATAATCATAATTATAATAAACTATCAAATTCTTAAATTTAATTTCATACAGTTATAGAGTCTTTATTTTAAAATAAATGGAATCAAGATTATAAATAATATCAATACTCATGCCAGATACAGTTAATTGCACTTACATGTCCATTTTATTCTTTTTATCATGTCATGGAATTTCAAACTATGTATTCTCCTCACTACCCATAATAATTTAAAATGGACTATAATTTAAGCACGATTTATTTAATGTAATAAAAGCAAAATATTAGCCACTTAGCCCAATTCAGTTACCGGAATAGAACACTATTTTAGCTCTATGAGTGGAGATACTCAAGGCAAGACGTGAAACTAGGTTGTCCTTATCAGATAAAAGAAAACATTAAGAATTCAAGAGAGAAACAACTTTCTCTGGAAATAAATTTCAAAGGAAATTCATCACAATGATCTTGATTAAGCAAAAATGAACCACAAAATAAAGAGTTCAAAAGTGATTACAAAATAATAATCCTTTCTTTATTTGGCAATATTCTACATATTCAACAAACATTTCTGCTGTGTGTCTATTATGAATCAGGAAGTATACTAAGGACAAATTAATGAGATATGATTCCTGCTCTCAAGCTGCCTGTGGTCTCATAGAAGTCAGTAGATACAAAAACCTTATAATATCATACTGTGTGATAAGTATAATAATAGAGATACAGATGGGTTTTGAGTTCATAAGAGAAATATCTTAGGTATTTGAAGAAAAGACACTTAGTCTTAAGCTTTAAAGCTATCACTGAACTAAACATTAAAAGATGAGACAGCATTAGCCAGTTTGAGGAAGGGGGTAGTGGAAGAGGGAAAGAGTTATGAGTTATTACAAAGGAATTCAAGAATAGAGATGAAAATCTGCCAGGTACCCATTAAAGTGGAAGTTAGTCGCTCAGTCATGTCTGACTCTTTGTGACCCTGTGGACTGCAGCCTGCCAGGCTCCTCTGTCCACAGAATTCTCCAGGTAAGAGTACTGGAGTGGGTTGCCATTTCCTTCTCCAGGGGATCTTCCCAACCCAGGGATCGAACCCAGATCTCCCACATTGCAGGTAGACTCTTTACTGTCTGAACCACCAGGAAAGCATTGGGTAATAATTAAAAAATTAATTGGGTAATCATTACCCTTGGGTAATTATAAAAAAAATCAGAGAGTAAGTACAGGAAGTGAGAGAGAAACCATACAAAATTAACAAAAGCTAACATTTTTATAGACATACTGTTGTAAATATTTAGTAAAGGTCACTCAGCTAATTAGAGCAGACCTATTTTCCAACCCAGGCAGTGTGGTTCTAAAACTCATTCTCGTAACCTACAGGCCATGCTGCCTTTCCAGGAAGCCCTATATGCTACATTAAGGAGCTTGAACCTTGTCTTCTAGGAGATGTTGAACCACAAGGGTCATATGCAAGGAAATAAGATGGTCAATGTTGTATTTTAGTTATAGCATCCAGTGGTTGTGATAAACATAACCAGGAGGAGAAGCACACTGGAACTATTAATTAGAGAGCTTTGGTAAGAGATAATGAAGACGTGACTTAAAGCAGTGGTGGTAAGAATAAAAAGAGGTAGATCTGGCAAATACATAATAGGGAAATAGACCTGGTGATTTCTTTTTCTAAATAGTTAAAGAGAGATTATTACCAGGTTTCTTTAAATCGATATGGGCATATACAGCATGTAACCTAATGATTATTTTGTTGAACAATACATGCAACTTATTAAACTAATCATAACTCGTCAGCTTCTTCTTTTCTAGTTTTATATGCCTTAGCTTATAGTATCAGTGGACTTCCCAGGTGGTGCCAGTGGTAAAGAACTCACCTGCCAATGCAGGATACGTAAGAGATGTGGGTTCAATCCCTGGGTTGGGAAGATCCCCTGGAGAAGGAAATGGCAACCCACTCCGGTACTCTTACCTGGAGAATTCTGTGGACAGAGGAGCCTGGCAGGCTGCAGTCCACAGGGTCACAAAGAGTCAGACACGACTAAACTGACTGAGGATGCACACACGCATAGTACCAATATCAACTAATAATCAAAACACCTGTGTGTGTGCATGCTCAGTTGCTCAGTTGTGTCTAATGCTTTGCAACCCCATGGACTGTACCCCACCAGGCTTCCCTGTCCACTGAATTTCCCAGGCAAGAATACTGGAGTGGATTGCCGTTTTCTATTCCAGAGGATCTTCCCAAACCAGTGATCAAATCCATGCCTCCTAAATCTCCTGCATTAGCAGGTAAATTCTTTACCAGTGGGCCACCAGACATCTAACTATACATAAAAATAACTATTAATTGGTACTAATGGAGAGAATCATGTGTTTGAGAAATTTCTCAGTTTGTTGTCCTATTTGAAAGTAAGTCTTCAGATTATAATACACCTATGTACTTCTGACTTTAAATCTCCAAAATGTCAAATTTATTTTTGTCAAAAGCTTGCCCAGAGAGAAGTATTGCTTCTCTATTGCTCACAAAATAATCTTCTCATCACTTCATCACTTTCTACCTAATTTCCTACTTATGATAGGAAATATTTAAAACCAGAATGAGTTAGAAATTATCTGTGAAGTCTGAACAGAGAATTAGTTATACAAGTGTTTCAGTCAGGACTGGTTAGGTTATACTATAGTAACAAATACCCCAAATCTCTGTGGTTTAAAATTACAAATGATTGTTTCTCAAAAAGCTGTGCATCCACAGCAGGTTGATTGTGGCTCTTCACCTTGGAGGGATGTACTGGGAGGCTCCTGAAAATAACCTCTATTTCAAACATCTTTGTTATTGTACGGAGGGAACACCATCACTTGCTGGCTCTTAGAACATCTGCTTATTGACTGTGGCTTTGTAGTAGAGCCTGAAGTCAGGCAGGTTGATTCCTCCAGTTCCATTCTTCTTTCTCAAGATTGCTTTGGCTCTTCGAGGTTTTTTGTATTTCCATACAAATTGTGAAATTATTTGTTCTAGTTCTGTGAAGAATATTGTTGGTAGCTTGATAGGGATTGCATTGAATCTATAGATTACTTTGGGTAGTATACTCATTTTAATAATATTGATTCTTCCAATCCATGAACATGGTATATTTCTCCATCTATTTGTATCCTCTTTGATTTCTTTCATCAGTGTTTTATAGTTTTCTATGTATAGGTCTTTTGTTTCTTTAGGTAGATATACTCCTAAGTACTTTATTCTTTTTGTTGCAATGGTGAATGGTATTGTTTCCTTAATTTCTCTTTCTGTTTTCTCATTGTTAGTGTATAGGAATGCAAGGGATTTCTGTGTGTTAATTTTATATCCTGCAACTTTACAATATTCATTGATTAGCCTTAGTAATTTTCTAGTAGAATCTTTAGGGTTTTCTATGTAGAGGATCATATCATCTGCAAACAGTGAGGTTTCACTTCTTCTTTTTCTATCTGGATTCCTTTTATTTCTTTTTCTGCTCTGATTGCTGTTGCCAAAACTTCCAAAACTATGTTGAATAGAAGTGGTGAGAGTGGGCACCCTTGTCTTGTTCCTGATTTTGGGGGAAATGCTTTCAACTTTTCACCATTGAGGATAATGTTTGCTGTGGGTTTGTCATATATAGCTTTTATTATGTTGAGGTATGTTCCTTCTATTCCTGCTTTCTGGAGAGTTTTTATCATAAATGGATGTTGAATTTTGTCAAAGGTTTTTCCTGCATCTATTGAGATAATTATATGGTTTTTATCTTTCAATTTGTTAATGTGGTATATTACATTGATTGATTTGTGGATATTAAAGAATCCTTGCATTCCTGGGATAAAGCCCACTTGGTCATGATGTATGATCTTTTTAATATGTTGTTCGATTCTGTTTGCTAGAATTTTGTACCCCAATGTTCATCACAGCACTGTTTATAATAGCTAGGACATGGAAGCAACCTAGATGCCCATCAGCAGATGAATGGATAAGGAAGCTATGGTACATATACACAATGGAATATTACTCAGCCATTAAAAAGAATTCATTTGAATCAGTTCTAATGAGATGGATGAAACTGGAGCCCATTATACAGAGTGAAGTAAGCCAGAAAGATAAAGACCAATACAGTATACTAATGCATACATATGGAATTTAAAAAGATGGTAATGATAACTGTATATGCAAAACAGAAAAAGAGACACAGATGTACAGAATAGACTTTTAGACTCTGTGGGAGAAGGCGAGGGTGGGATGTTCTGAGAGAAGAGCATTGAAACAAGTATACTATCAAGGGTGAAACAGATCACCAGCCCAGGTTGGATGCATGAGACAAGTACTCAGGGCTGGTGCACTGGGAAGACCCAGAGGGATGGGATGGAGAGGGAGACGGGAGGGGGGATTGGGATGGGGAACACATGTAAATCCATGACTGATTCATGTCAATGTATGGCAAAAACCACTACAATATTGTAAAGTAATTAGCCTCCAACTAATAAAAATAAATGGGAAAAAAAAAAAAAAAGAACATCTGCTTGTAAGAGACTCATGTCACTTCCGCTCACATTTTATTGGAGAAAGAAAGTGCCATGCCTGAAATCAACAAAATGGAAAAGAATAACCCTGCCTAAGGAAAAGTAGTAAATATTTGTAAACAGTATCCCATGTACCCATTGCCTTCAACAGCATAACCAAAGATGGAGTACATAGCTCAGTAAATAAGAGCTATAAAGAAAACAATTTCTGAGTAAAATTTAAAGGTACAGAAAACGTGTTCATGCAGTTGATTGCATTTTAACCAAATAAAGACCCTTTTGGACAGTATAATCACTAAACTTAGCTCCACAGCAGAATATCTTTCCAGAGACCCACAGAACATCTAAAAACTATGGCTGAAGAAGGGAGATAGACTTCAGTGTGTGTTCTTCTGTGATAACTATAGACACTTGTTGGTTTTGCCTTCCTGACAACCCTTCGCATTTTTTGAAAACAGAACCCTAATTTTTATTTGGAGGGCTTCCCAGGTGGCACTAGTGGTAAAAGAATCCGCCTGCCAATGTTGGAGATGTGAGACGTGGGTTTGATCCCTGGATCGAGAAGAGCAGAGGAGCCCGGTGGGCTACTGTCCATGGGTCACAAAGAGTCAAGACACGACTAAGTGACTGAGAACACATACACTTTTTATTTGGAAAATGGTCCCTCTCGCATTCTTTGCTCTGGTGACACAGTCAATGGTACCCACTCACTCACAACTCTTGCCTCCCAAAGCTCAGCTGATGAATATGCCTCAGACTTACCCAATGTCACGTCACCTCATGGGAATGCATATCATAAAGAGAGAGATCCAAGGTTGCGAAGAAACTGGAGTTGTATTAAGCTGAATTAAGCTGTCCTTAATTCCTACTAGACAGCCTCATAATTCAACTTTTTCCTTGAATCTACAATAATCAGTGTCCCTCCAGTAAACCCCCCTTTTTTTTAGTTCATTGGAATTGGTTTCTATTGTTCACAACCAAAACCTATAATTGATACGATGGTTATCCAGTTCAGACACTGCAGAGCAACAAATACTGTTTGATTCCACTTATATGAGATACCTCAAATAGTCAAGTTAATAGAATCAGAAAGTGTAATAGTAGATGACAGGGGCCAAGGGGTCAGAGGGGAGGGAGGGGGAATGGGGAGTTAGTATTTAATGGGGACAGAGGTTCAGTTTAGCAAGGTGAAAAATTTGGGAAATGATGAGTGGTGAGGGCTGCACAGCAATGGGAACGTACATAGTGCCACTGAACTGTACAGTTAAATATAGTCAAAATAGTATGTTTCATATTATGTGAATTTTACCACAATAAAAAAATTTTTTTAAGTTACTTTAGGGGGTGGTCCGAAGATGGTGGAGGAATAGGACGACGGGGAGACCACTTTCTTCCCCACAAATTCACCAAGAGATCGTTTGAATGCTGAGCAACTTCCACAAAACAACTTCTGAACACTGGTGGAGGACACCAGGCACAGAAAGGCAGCCTATTCTCTTTGAAAGGAGGTAGGACAAAATATAAAAGACACACAAAAAAAAGAGATAAAAGAGTTAGGGACAGAGACCCATCCTGGGGAGGGAGTTGTGAAGGAGGAGAAGTTTCCGAACAACAGGAAACCCTCTCACTGGCAGGTCTGTGGGGAGTTTTGGAATCTCAGAGGGCAACATAACCAGGAGGGGAAAAAAAAAATACTGCAGCAGTCCTAAAGATTTCCATATAGTAAGTCTACGCCCCACTTTTCCCATCTGCAAACACACCTTATTTTGTTGTAAATCCTTAGAACATTACAGATAAAGTCCAATCAGATTACCAATCTCGAGTCTAAACATCCAAAGTAACCATCATTATCATTTTGCACACAGCCTTCAGCTATTTTCAGTTGTTTATGTCTATACTTATGTACCCATAAGTATCAATATCACTTTGTGAGTTGTTCATTTTATTACATATCTTGCAACTTACTTTTTTACTGCATTGTTGTTATTGTTCCTAGGAATAGATGTTTATGCGAGTGTCAAGGAAGATCAAATTTATTCCCAGGTTTATGAGACATGAAAAACCTCTGGAATATAAGACTAAATAAAAAGAGTTTATAATTGGTTTCAGTCACTGCCACTTTGGGATTTTCAATTGTTTTTAACTAACTGTTAGTGTCTCAGTCATGTCCAACTCTTTGTGACTCCATGGACTATAGCCCTCCAGTCTCTTTTGTCCATGGAGTTCTCCAGGCAAGAATACTGGGGTGGGTAGCCATTTCCTTCTCCTGGGGGTCTTCCTGACACAAGTCTCCTGCATTGCAGGCAGATTCTTTACCATCTGAGCCGCCAGGGAACCCCTATTTCTAACTAGACTTAATCTAAACCAATACTTTCACCATATGAAATGCTCACCCTTCCGACAAAGATGTTGTTGTGGGATTGGCTTGATGATCAAATTAGACTTTAACCTAATCTGTAATATACTGAAGATATCCCAGGAGACTGCACAACTTATCAAATTAAAATGAATTGCTTTTTAAATAGTCAAAATGTTAAATATTTTAAATGGAAACATGAAATAATGGAAATTAAACTGAAATATAAGACAGGACATCAGTCTTTAATTCTTATTTACTTACCAACTGATTAGTCCAAGTCATCAAGTTTTTCTGAACCTGGGTTTCATGATGAGTTGAATAATCTCTAAGTAGCCTAGCAGCTGTGTGTGTTAGTTGCTCAGTTGTGTCCAACTCTTTGCAACCCCATGGACTGTAGCCCAAGAGATTCCTCTGTCCATGAGATTCTCCAGGCAAGAATACTAGAGTGGGTAGCCATCCCTTCTCCAGGGGATCTTCCTGACCCAAGGATCAAACTCCAGTCTCCTACATTGCAGGCAGATTCTTCACCGTCTGAGCCACCAGGGAAGCCCTAAACTTTTAATTTAAAACAATCATACTCCATCATCAAGCACCAAACATCATTTATTTACAATCAGTTCAAGAAATGTGACTGCCAAATTGACAATACATTAAGAGAATATTGTTCCTATTTAATATTATTCAAGTTTTACATACACAGACTTACATCATTTCTTGTAACCGCTATGAGGAAGATAATAGTATTTTTGTTATATAAACTAGGAACAGAGAGGATACAGTCTAAAAGCCCTAAGCTATTTGTAGCAGGGTAAAAAATGTTATATAAATAATCAATTATTATAACATGCTACATCTGAGAACTTGAAACTTCTCAGCAAGAAGAAATACTGGGAAAGAAAGGTAATACAGACTGTGTGGTAAGGAATTCTTAAATCTTTAACATGATTTACTCTTACTTAACTAGATTTATTTAACAGTCAGTGACCTGAGAAACCTTGCTTAAATAAATATTACAAAAGGAGTCACTTCCTTAAGAAGTGAAGTATTTCTGTTACAAAATCTGAGGGTTATAAGTTTTAAAAAGGCAAATACTCCATCTATGTTGTTTACACTCCACCGCACTTTCAAAATGGGGTAAAAGTCATATGTATGAGTTAATTTTTACCAACCTTATTTAATCGTTAGCTAAATGTATTTATATAATTCTACATGAATGACTCTAAATATATTCTTAATCCTCAAAAATTAAGCTACCGGTTTTATGATTTAATTATGTTGTTTAAATAACCCACATTCACATTTCATATTTCTGGAATTTACATTCAACTCATTAGTACTTGTTTGAAAATGTGTTTTAATTTAACCTCTCTGTACCTCAGTTTGTTTAAAAGGATGTTTTTGTATATTCGGTTTGGAAACATTAAGTGGAGAGTAAAGTAAAAAATAGTAAATGGGTAAAATATTTATTATAAAAACTCTATAATATTATCTTCTTAAGACACAAGCACACTAATTTATGAAAGGGCAGTTTTTCATGAGTAGCTTTAATTCCCATGATAAGTTTACTGAGACAACGATTTGTAAGTATGTGTATTTGTATGGTCTCAATATAACTTTAATTGATTTTTTAAAGGCCAAAATAGAAAAAAAGTTGTTTGCAAACTTGATAAAAAATATATAATTTCAATTAAAACAATGTGTGAATTTTTAGATAATTCATTTGAGTGTTTCAGTATGAAATGTTTTTATAGTACTTTAACATAGTCTTTTACTTTGTCAGGGAGAGATGATTCTATACTTTTCCAGGACAGCATGATACATTTTACGTTTGTCCTTTGTATAAATTAGGAGAAGAAAAATCTTACTTTTCCCCAAATAAAGTGTTTTGTAACTATCTGTTAACTGATAAACCCTCACTTTCCTTTCCTCAATGTATTTTTATATATTTGCAGGGGATCTTCCCCACCCAGGGGTCAAACACACATCTCCTGCATTACAGGCAGATTCTTTACCATCTGAGCCACTAGGGAAGCCCAATAGTCAGCTCAGGCTGCCATAACAAAATACTATGGTATTTACCATACCATAGATTGGGTGGCTTCAATAACAGAAGTTTATCAAGTTCTGTACATCAGAAGTCTGAAGTTGGAGTACCAGCATGTTCTGTACCTGGGGAGAGCTTCCTTTAGCCTGCACCTGGCTGCCTTCTCACTGGGTCCTCCCACAGCAGATAGAGAACAAGAGCAAATTCTCTGGTGTTTCTTCTTATGTGAACACTAAACCAATCACGAATGCCCCGCCATCAGAATCTCTAAACCTAATGACCTCTCAAAGGTCAGTCCCCAAATACCATCCCACTGGGGGTTAGGGTTTCAACATATGAATTTGGTAGGGTCAGAGTCGGGTGGATGGGGTACAAAATTCTATTTATATCATGTTTCTTTCTCTCTTCAGAACTCATTTCCCACCTTTTTTTCTTGCAATATTCTGTCTTGCTTGCCTTATCACTTCTTTGGTACAACTTGGAGCTATTTCAGATTTTCTTTTATCCTATGGAGAATGTTAGCAAGTTTTACCTCTTGAGATATGCTAGATTAAGTTATGGCAGACAGTTATTTGTTCCTCTCCAGCTATCTTTAGCAAGGTGCAAGCAATTTCAAGTCAGGTAACCACAAAAAAAAAAAAAAAAAAGCCTAAATGACAGACCATAGGAATTTGCCTCAAATAGCCTAGAGAAAAACTTCCTGTTTCTTATCTTGAATGTGAATTTAAACAATAAATATACTCATTATAGGATTATTTTAACCTTTATATGTGTGAAATATAACTAACAAACATAAAAACAGCAAAAAACTTAAACATAGAGTTAATCAATTATTTCAAAGCCAACCCCTGTAACTTATCATTGAGTCAAGAAACAGACCAATGACAACACTCTAGAACTCCTATTATTCCTTCCTGCTGATAACTCCATCTCCCATCACCACCATCACCAAAGGTAACCTCTTTCTCACTCTTACGAAATCCGCTCTCTTGCTTTTGGCTTATATGTCTTCAACTTTCATGATCACCATTTCCTTTTATCATTTAAGTATCACTGTACCCCCTAAACAATACAGTTTAATTTGCCTGTTTTTGAAGTTTCTACAAATGGTATCATGAAGTATGTGTTTTTCAAATTTTCTTTTCATTAATATGTTTGTATGTTCCACACATCTTGATGCATGTGGTTGACTCTCATTTTCATTGAATTCTTTTATATTAATATACAACTATTTATTTATCATTTTTATTAACATAGACCTCAAAGTTCTTCCTCATTTGGGTCTATTATAAACTTGCTGCTAGACTTTCCTGTACATGTGTCCTGAGCAGAAATTTCTCTAAGAAATGTAGCTAGCAGTGGAATACCTGTGTTGTAGGATATTTGTAACTTTAACTTTACATAACAATGCCAACTTCTTTCCAAAGCAGTTGAACCAACTGACACTGCTATTACCAGAAAATTAGGGTTCTTTCTGATCCACGTGAACATGAGCGTTCCTTTTGATCCACATCACTCCCAAAATGGTGTATTTTAGGAGTTTTTAATATCAAGCAATTTAGTGTATTTGTACTAATGTCTTGTCATGCCTTTAATTTGCTTTCCCCTGATTACTTTTATGTTTTGTATGTACATTTTACGTCTGATCTACATGTCCTCTGAATAACAGAAAGAATACCAGAAAACGTATAGAAGGGGGAAAAAAGCAACCAGTGAACAATTTCAAGTCCTTTCCTTTAAGTATAAATTCAATAGGAGAATCTACCTTTAATACCAAGGGATAGTTTTCTGAAGATTCAAAAGGAAAAAAACAGTGGAGCTAAATCCAATGTGGGGTTTTTGAGTCTCCTGTATTTTCTTGTAAGCTTTTCTTTCTTTCTTTTCTTAAAATGTAATTGAAGCAATGTTCCTCAGGAGTCAGGTCAGTCAGGATTACATTTAGAGAGATTTATGAATGCAGAACTTATACACTACATACTATGATTTCCATAGAATTTCCACGAGGTCATCAATTTATATTCTAATAACCTTCAGAAAATGAGTAGAATACTTGAGGAATGAGGTTCATTTATTGGTAAGAAGGAATGAGAATCAAATTTCCATTAAGAAGATGAATGGCACCACCTTCCCACCCTTTTCTGTGTGAAAGAGTTTTTAAGTTATCAAACGTACCGTAAAGCTCTCAACATCTCTGGGAAAAACTTTAACTGTCAGAAGTACACAGACGAAAGACGAGAAGTACTAACATGCACACGGGACAGCTGTTTCTTTTCATTTTCTATTTTGAGGAAAACCCAAGTGGGAGTCCTGAAATCTGTGGTATCTTACATCAAACTCCACTCCCTCTGGAGGAAAACTTGTGCTTTTCTTTGAGGGGACAAAATGGTTTGGCTTCTGTGTGAGAAAGTGTCAATGGACTCCTCATTTCTTGGTACCTTTGGCAACTTTATTGAGTCAGTTCTTAAATATGGTAGGTTAAGATATTCTCACACTTTGAGGGGAGAAAAAAGACAACTTAGAGAGGAAATAAAGGTTCTTAGTTTCTAAATGTGTTTGCTTTTGTTCTATAAACATTAAAATATAACTTCGCTTTCACTCTCCTCTGAGAGGCAGCTAAATCTTTTATCTGGTTTGAAATATACTCCCTGATCTCCTGGTTATATTTATACAAGCCAATGAGAAAACAGAAAGCAGGGAAAATAACCCCGTGTTTGATATACTAGCCTCTAAACTCTCTATCTTCAGGCATCCGTCTTACTACTTTACATCATAAAAATATATTTACATTTACAATAGAATGCTGAGGTCGGTCACGCACATAAGGCTTTAGAAAGCTGAAGGTCTTAAGGCTCAACATCTTGATGCTATTTATACCTAGGCTCTATGTGTGTGTCTCTTGTTAATAATGTTTGAAAAATTCTATATAAGAAGGAAGAGAATCTGATATGACAAAATTCCAGGGGGCAACTTCTTACCAGAGAAAAGCAGTCTAAGCAGAAAAGCCACGCTGCGTTTCTCAACAACCATATGAGGCAGGTAGAGACTTTTAAGCATCAAGACAGTGGGTACTTAAAGCAGAAGAGTATACAGATGAGGGGGATACAGAAGGAGAGGAGTATCCACGGGGGACCTTGGGGAGAAAGATACCTAAAGAAGGCTGTTAGGAAGCCTTGGTTCCTGTTGTCCCCTGTATGAACCCCTGTGTTACCCTTCCAATAAAAATTGCAGCACTTTAGTGACAAAGAAGAGTTTAGAAAAGATGGGACAGCATTAGAATGGGGAAGGAGGAGAGAGAGACAGAGAGAGTCAGAGAGAGAAATAAGTATCCTAAACTGCTATGCTAAGGAAGATTCAGCAAAGCTCAAAGTCCTTGAACCAAAGTTAGCCAATAAAGAGTTATGGCTCCCAGATATGGATCCACCCTTAATATTCCTGCCACACTCAGTCATTGGGGGAAAGCAGCCTATGGCAGGTATGGCATGGGTGCAAATGGACAACAGGTTTCAAAGAGCATCTGATGGGGCCCTCAGTGAATTACACTCCTTACACAAGGTGCATTTTTCTTACAATCAGTCTCCTTCCATCCAAAAGCAAAAATCCTGAAGTTCAAAAACACCAACATAATAAATCATTTTTATTGTTGTTCAGTCGCTAAGCTTCGTCCGACTCTTTGTAACCTCATGGACTCTAGCCTGCCAGGTTCCTCTGTCCATGGGGTTTCCCAGGCAAGAATACTGCAGTGGGTTGTCATTTTCTTCTCCAAGGGATCTTCCTGATCCAGGGATTGAGCCTGTGTCTCCTGCATTGGCAGGTGGGTTCTTTACCACTGAGCCACCAGGGAAAGAGCTAATAACTCATTCGCTTTATCATAAATAGAGGCCCATAAATAAAACTGCCAATGTATTATCATCAACAATATGCTTTGAAAATACTTTAAGACGCAAATGCAAATTTTTTTTCCCCCTTTAGGTTATATCCCACTAGGGACGCATGACCAGATAACTGTGTTTTAAAGTCACCACACTTGGGAACTTCCCTGATGGTCCAGTGGCTAAGACTCCATGCTTCCACTGCAGAGGGCGCGAGTTGGATCCCTGGTTAAAGAATTAGCATCCTGCATGATATGCAGCATGAGTAAGAAATTTCAAAATTAACAAAAAAATAAAGTCACCACACTTGAAAAAGATACCTTCTTTGTAACTGTGATCCCAGTTACATATACAATTAGGTTCATTTATTAATTTTATTTAAGTTTTTAAGATATTTAAAATTTTTCCTTATGATTATAGAAAATATTCTTAGAATCCTAAAGTCAAATCTACAATGTAGAGATTTTAAAGAAGCCTAGCTTGGATCTTCCTTTGTTTTTCCTATCCTGTTCTATTCCTTTCCTTCTATATAGATCCTCAATTTAAACAAAAGGATTGACTTTAAATTGCTTTTTTAATTGCTATTTTTCAAAGATAAGCATATCTATCTATTATCTGGCTAGCTTTATATTTATTTTGTAAATAGTAGCATCTTATACCCGTTTATCTCAACTTTTCTTTTTCACTTACATTACAGTCAGAAAATTATGACATAGTAGTAACAGACATTGTCACTCCTTTCTTAGTTGCATAGTACTCAACTATATGGATATATTACAGTACAGTCACTTGGCTACTGATGATCATTTGGGTTGTTCCCTCTTATTTGCTAAGACAAATACTGCTTTAGTGTATAGCTTTGGGCATAGGTCATTTCATATTTTTGCCAGTATGTTTTTAGGATAAATTCCTAGGTGTAGAATTCCTGGTTAAAGAATGCATGAGTATTTTATGTTTTTAAATATTATCAAACTCCTTCAATAGGCTGGGCCATTTGGTAGTCCTTTCTGTCATTTATAAGAATATCATTTACAAGTTTATGCATACTCTCATCAACAAAGTATATTCCAAAGCTTTTAGGTTTTTGCTGATTTCATAGGTGAGAAACTAACTCAGTACATTTTTTGTATTTATCTTACTATAAACAAAAGTGAACATATTTTCATACATTTGCATTTCACCATTTGATGAAGGATCAAAACAGAGGAAGAGATAGCTGGTGTAGTACAGTTATATTTTGACATCTAAGTTTTGAATCTCTTCATCTGTCTCTCCCTATGCACCAATCAAGATGTATGGGTTTTCCAAATACACTAATCATAAAGTATCTGTCTAGACCACTGTTTTTTAAAAAACTTAATGGACCTTTTTCAAAATGGAAAAAATTGCATCTTCCATCCTACATAATCACATGCATTGTGCTCATGCCATCCCTCTCAACAGGAGTAGTCCTTTTTTCTTCACCTCCTTGAACCAGATTATTCTGAACAATGGAATACAGGGAAGTAACACTGTACCAGTTCTAAACTCGGACTGTCATTGAACTGGTATCTTCTCTCCATCTCTCTTGGAACATACTGTCTTAGAAGCCAACTGCTGTGTAAGCCAACTATACTTAAGACATCCATGCTGTGAAAAGCCCAAGTCATATGGAGAAAACCTGCCACTTGGAGAGAAGGAGAGAGACGGACACTGGTAGACACAGTACTGAGGCATAAGCATATCAGTGAAGAGGACATGTTGGAAGTGGACCCTCCAACTCCAGCAGCCACAGAGTCTGTTGAGCAAAGACCAGATTTCCAGACAAGACCTTCCTGAAGTCCTGACTCACAAAACTGTGAGTAAAACAAAGCAGATATTTAAAGCTGTGGTGTGCTTGGCATAAAAAAAGATAATCAGAATATAGATTTACTTAGAAGATGAGGAATGAAATTTATTTCCTATGGAAAATCTAAACCTTTATGTTTATGTTCCAAATAAATGATTCTTACATTCAGGGAATGGAAAGCCACATTTTACTTTCATTTATTTTTCATTTCATAAATTTGTCGACCATTCATAACTGGCTATTCATTCACACATGCTCTAATAAAGCTACTGGATATAGTAATAAACTCTTGTTCGAAATGTATTTAAATTTTTGTAAAGTCAGCTTTCATGTTAGCAAAATATTTCCCTTTTTTTATAATTCTTTTTCTCTCTAGAGCTTCCTTTGTAATATTCTAGGCCATACAAATACTTTGGAGACATTTTAGAAGACTTTAAAGTCTAGATAATAAAATAAACCACTCACTTCCAATAAAAAGCACTACAGCCCATGCTATTCTGATTGGGACTTTCACCTGGCTGGCTCAGAGTTGGTGGCATAATTATATATATTTTAGGAAAATATTTAACAGGTCAGGGCCAGGGAAAGGATATTTTTGTTTTTTTTATTTCCATCTGTAGGCACTGTCTACTTCATTGAAAGCAGAGTCTATTTGACCTGACCTACTTGCCGTCATGTCTTACGGACTATATAGCCCACCAGACTCCTCTGTCCATGGGGTTTTCCTGGCAAGAATACTGGAGTGGGTTGCCATTTTCTCCTCCAGGGGATCTTCCTGACCCAGGGATTAAACACACCTCTCTTGCATTGCAGGAGGATATTTTAACACTCAGCCATCAGGGGAGCCCAGAATCTATTTATACTTCCCCAATTATGAAAGTAATCAGTTGTGGTAACCTGTGTTAACCAGTACCATATTTCAATTTAAACAAGCAATATTTTAATGCATTTTATTAACTAACGTCTCATGTGTCTGTGCTCAGTCACTTCAGTCATGTCTAACTCCTTGTAACTCTATTGACTATAGCCTGCCATACTCCTCTGACCATGGGATTTTCCAGGCAAGAATATAGGAGTGGG
Source organism: Cervus elaphus (assembly GCF_910594005.1). Classification (NCBI taxonomy): domain Eukaryota; kingdom Metazoa; phylum Chordata; class Mammalia; order Artiodactyla; family Cervidae; genus Cervus; species Cervus elaphus. The sequence continues at coordinate 21,213,319 of NC_057820.1, forward strand.
TTTACATACCTTGCTCCAGGGAATCTTCCCAACCCAGGGATAGAACCCGTGTCTCCTGCACCTCCTCCTGCATTGCAGGCAGATTCTTTACCCACTGAGCACATCACTTACTTGTTAGGTTGCCCCAATAAGGAAAACAAACAGGAGCCTATTATTTGAACAACTATTTATATCTAAATACTTCCTTGAAAGGCAAAGAATTGTATTATGTCTTTAAGCGAACACTTACAGTTTCTTTAAAAACATTAATAAATTAAAAAAACATTGACATATAACTTAAAAGGCAAATCTTTTATACACAAAAATTCAAGTATTAGTCATATGAAGAAGTCTTAGGTTTAGTATTAGAGGAATTGTACACATAAATTTCCATGTATAAAACTAAAATCTATTCCAAGGGGAAAAAAATTTAACACAAGATATTATTTATAGTACATTTAGCTGATATCTGGACTAAAAATATATATGAATTAGATAACAATGTATATGTTGTCAGATAAACATATTCTATTTATGTATATCCTATACACAAAAGAACTGTACAAAAAAGATCTTCACAACCCAGATAATCACAATGGTGTGATCACTCACCTAGAGCCAGACATCCTGGAATGTGAAGTCAGGTGGGCCTTAGGAAGCATCACTATGAACAAAGCTAGTGGATGTGGTGGAATTCCAGGTGAGCTATTTCAAATCCTGAAAGATGATGCTGTGAAAAGTGCTGCACTCAATATGCCAGCAAATTTGGAAAACTTAGCAATGGCCACAGAACTGGAAAAGGTCAGTTTTCATTCCAATCCCTAAGAAAGGCAATCCCAAAGAATGCTCAAGCTACCACACAATTGCACTCATCTCACACACTAGTAAAGTAATGCTCAAAATTCTCCAAGCCAGGCTTCAGCAATATGTGAATCGTGAACTTCCAAATGTTCAAGCTGGTTTTAGAAAAGGCAGAGGAACCAGAGATCAAATTGCCAACATCTGCTGGATCATCAAAAAGCAAGAGAATTCCAGAAAAACATCTATTTCTGCTTTATTGACTACGACAAAGCCTTCGACTGTGTGGATCACAATCAACTGTGGAAAATTCTGAAAGAGATGGGAATACCAGACCCCCTGACCTGCCTCTTGAGAAACCTGTATGCAGGTCAGGAAGCAACAGTTAGAACTAGACATGGACCAACAGACTGGTTCCAAATAGAAAAAGGAGTACGTCAAGGCTGTATATTGTCACCTTGCTTATTTAACTTATATGCAGAGTACATCATGAGAAACGCTGGGCTGAAAGAAGCACAAGCTGGAATCAAGATTGCTGGGAGAAATATCAACAACCTCAGATATGCAGATGACACCATCCTTATGGCAGAAAGTGAAGATGAACTTATAAGCCTCTTGATGAAAGTGAAAGAGGAGAGTGAAAAAGTTTGCTTAAAGCTCAACATTCAGAAAACTAAGATCATGGCATCTGGTCCCATCACTTCATGGGAAATAGATGGGGAGACAGTGGAAACAGTGTCAGACTTTATTTTGGGGGGACTCCAAAATCACTGCAGATAGTGATTGCAGCCATGAAATGAAAAGACGCTTGCTCCTTGGAAGGAAAGTTATGACCAACCTAGAAAATATATTAAAAAGCAGAGACATTACTTTTCCAACAAAGGTCTATCTGGTCAAGGCAATGGTTTTTCCAGTGGTCATGTATGGATGTGAGAGTTGGACTGTGAGGAAAGCTGAGCACTGAAAAATTGGTGCTTTTGAACTATGGTGTTGGAGAAGACTCTTGAGAGTCCCTTGGACTGCAAGGAGATCCAACCAGTCCATCCTAAAGGAGATCAGTCCTGGGTATTCCTTGCTAGGACTGATTTTGAAGCTGAAACTCCAATACTTTGGCCACCTCATGCGAAGAGCTGACTCATTGGAAAAGACCCTGATGCTGGGAGGGATTGGGGGCAGGAGGAGAAGGGGACGACAGAGGATGAGATGGCTGGATGGCATCACCGACTCGATGGGCATGAGTTTGAATAAACTCCGGGAGTTTGTGATGGACAGGGAGGCCTGGCGTGCTGCGATTCATGGGGTCGCAAAGAGTCAGACACAACTGAGCGACTGAACTGAACTGAACTGAACTGAACTGAACCCTATCATGTATTTTCTTTTTAAATTAAAGATACTTTAAAAATGTGCTATCCTTTACAAGAAATAATTGGATTAGGAAGTCATTTTTTAAAGCATAGATTGTTAGTCATCTTGATATTTCCGGCATGTTGTCAGCTGAAAACTATAAAAATTTCATTGCTACTTACACAATCTAATGTACAGGAAATGTCTTTGTAAGGATCTTAATATCACATATTTTATTGTTTAATAAAATGAACAAGTAATTGTAAAAACTACACTTAGTATATGATATTTGAAACTCCACAGAGTAAATGATTTAAAAAATATTATTATTGCTCACATACTTCAACTGAACAGTTTCCATGGTTATGGGAGTTTGGGCTTACACTGGGAAGTCGACACCTGACCAAATATTGGCACAAATGTTTCAAACAGTTAACAGAGCTACCAGCGGCATGTCTCATGTCACTTACCCAGCACTAACTACATATATACATTTACACATATATGTGTGTGTGTGTTTCTTTATCAGCTTTCTGCTAAGTTTGTAAAATGCAGCACTTCCAGAAAGAGAAAAATTATGACTGAGAAGCTCTCCTTATATGGTTATCGCATAGACCAGTATATGTGAAGAAGTAATTTTTCTCCTTCAGATTTCATACTTAGAATGTGTGTCTGTCTGTGTGTGTTTGTGTGTTGAGTGATGCTTTTAAAAGTTTAGAAAATAGCCTATGTTACATACATTGCTATACCCTGAATCGTATGGGACATTAAGTTAGGAACTATATTAATTTCAGGATAAGAACGGTAGGGATTAAAAGAGGAGGGACCAGGGTCAAACTCTAACTTTTTTTTCAAGATGAATAATTAATAATAGTAAATAATAAAACAGACCTATTTAGAAGCCACTTAAGATGATGATAATACCCAAGAAAAAATCTAAAGACATTCAAGCATTAAATTGAGACACAGCTAAGAAAAAGTAAAATTGGCCTATATCAGATCAGCCAAACCTATGCAGATTAAAGTGTACTTAAATGTAGGAAATAAAGAGTTGGATATGATGACATAAGGTTCAGATGATTCATCTAAAATATAAAGGTGTACATGCAGTTAACATCAATCAATAAATATTAATATTGGTTAACTCCTTATTAGACACAATTGTCATGTCTTATTTATAATTTTATATGCAATATATGTCTAAGATAATATTTAGGTCAATAAATGATTATTGAACAGACAAAATCTACTTTGAAGGATTAATGTTATAGTGTGTAAAACTTTGTTGTCGTTGTTTAGTTGCTAAGTCATGTCCAACTTTTTGTGATCCCATGAACTGCAGAATGCCAGGCTTCCCTGTCCTTCACTATTGCCCAGAGTTTGATGAAATTCATGTCTATGAATTTAGGACATGAGTTGGGATAAATCCCCAAATTTATCTTATAAATACTCTCAGTAAGCTAAAAGAAAAAATTATTAAAATTCAGAATTTAACATGAACAATTAAATAAATTTATATGAGAGTTCAGTTACTCTTTTAAGCAGCAAATCACAAAGCACATTCAGGAAAATACTACAAGAATTTCATCAAATACAAGAGTTTTTTGGTCACCCTGCTGACAATCCACACTGTACAATAGTACATTAAAGACAATGAAAAATCTTATAGTAATCTTTCTAACTTGCCCTAAACTGTGTTTCAAAAATTTATTTGACCATATAATGAGTTTCTGTCATTTCACAGACATCTATTAATATATGTGTAACAAGTATGGATGTGAGAGTTGGATGGTGAAGAAGGCTGAGTGCCGAAAAATTGATGCTTTTGAACTGTGGTGTTGGAGAAGACTCTTGAGAGTCCCTTGGACTGCAAGGAGATCCAACCAGTCCATCCTAAAGGAGATCAGTCCTGGGTTCATTGGAAGGACTGATGCTGAAGCTGAAACTCCAATACTTTGGCCACCTTATGCGGAGAGCTGACTCATTTGAAAAGACCCTGATGCTGGGAGGGATTGAGGGCAGGAGGAGAAGGGGACAACAGAGGATGAGATGGCTGGATGGCTCGATGGACATAAGTTTGAGTAAACTCCGGGAGTTGGTGATGGACCGGGAAGCCTGGCGTGCTGCAATTCATGTGGTCGCAAAGGGTCGGACACGACTGAGCGACTGAACTGAACTGACCTGAACAAGTATATACATAAACATACAAAAAAATTGTTTGAAATGTTGTAAACATTTCAATAATTTAATCTGGTAGTGTCCTTCCTTCTCACTCTTCCAGTTCAGTTCAGTCGCTCAGTCGTGTCCAACTCTTTGCGACCCCATGCACTGCAGCACACCAGGCCTCCCTGTCCATCACCAACTCCTGCAGCTTGCTCAAACTCATGTCCATCAGGTCAGTGATGCCATCCAACCATCTCATCCTCTGTTGTCCTCTTCTCCTCCTGCCTTCAATCTTTCCCCGCATCAGGGTCTTTTCCAATGAGTCAGTTCTTCACATCACGTAACCAAAGAATTGGAATTCCAGCTTCAGCATCAGTCTTTCCAGTGATAATTCAGGACTGATTTCCTTTAGGATGGACTGGTTGGATCTCCTTGCAGTCCAAAGGACTCTCAGGAGTCTTCTCCAACACCACAGTTCAAAACCATCAATTCTTCGGTACTCAGCTTTCTTTATAGTCCAACTCTCACATCCATACATGATTACTGGAAAAACCATAGCTTTGACTAGATGGACCTTTGTCGGCAAAGTAATGTCTCTGCTTTTTAATATGCTGTCTAGGTTGGTCATAGCTTTTCTTCCAAGGAGCAAGCATCTTTTAATTTCATGGCTGCAGTCACTTTTACCCCCATGGAAAGTGTGAAAGTCACTCAGTCATGTCCAACTCTTTGCAACCCAAGGACTATAGCCTTCCAGGCCCCTCTGTCCATGGAATTCTCCAGGCAAGAATACTGGAGTGGGTTCCCATTCCCTTCTCTAGGGGATCTTCCCCACCCAGGGATCGAACTCAGGTCTCCTGTGTTGCAGGCAGATTCTTTACCATCTGAGTCACGAAGAAGCCCATCACTCTTCACCGTCTTGCTAAGCCTCTGTCTATAATATATCTAGAATCCATTCAACTTCCTCTACTTTGCCACTATCCTAAATCTAATACATCATCATCATCATTTAGTCTAATATCATATTTATAAAAGGCCTCTTAGCTGGCATCTCCCAATTTATCTCCAATTTTCCTCATTGAAGCCACAATACCCTAAAAATATATGTGTCTGCATGTGTATATGTGTATGTGAATTGCTTGCTTGCTTAAACCCTTCTAATTAATTGTTTCCTATAGAATTTAGAATAAAATATAAAGGTCACAAACCTGTTATAAAAGCTTTGCAAGAATCTTCTTGCCACTCTCTTCCTCTCACCTCAGATCTCCCCACAAGATATTTGCTGAAAATACCACCCAGAATTTTTTTGTCTAATTCCTGTTTATCTATAATATATCAGCTTAAATGTCACATCCTCAGAGAGCCCTTCCTGATCTCCTTTCTAATTTAGGCAATTACAAAGCTTCAATGAAAGATAATTATAGCACTTTAAAATACAGCAGACTAAAACTAAAGTTTTATTACATAAGATAGTAATACCAGGGAGAGAATGAATTAAGTAAACCATCACATCCTGATCAGAGTTTTAATTCACAAACAACAGACAGAAGAGATTGGTAGGGCCACAGTTCCCTTCATGGGGAAAAGACAAAACACACTGCAGTCATATACAAACTGAATTTCTTATAATCTTAGAGTTTCCATGATTAAGTATGTAGCTGGATATTTCTAGAGCCTCGCTCTCATAACTTTTTCTTACTTTTCTTGTGGATATGCCTCCTAACCTTGATTTCCTTGTCAATCCTTGGCCAGTGGCTCAGTACTGGCCTCGTACTAGGATAAACTATTTAGAATTCCAACCACATTATTTAAGGTTTCCCATAAATTCACATAGAATTCTTTTCTTTTTTTGGCACCTATAACATTTATTTGTGTGTTTAATTGTGAAATGTCTGCTATCCTCACTGAGCTGAATCTGATGAGACCAAGAACCTTGTCTATCTTACTTAACTCTGTATACCCAATGAATAGCACAGTGCTTCCACAAATGTTTGTGAACTGAGTGAATCAGTTACTTTGATAAAAACTATAAGAAATGTGATTATATACGCTTCCTTTAAAAAGTTGCAAGTGAGGTACAATGAGTGCCAAATAAGCCTGTAGAAAAGGCATATAGTACAACATCAAAAATACCCTAAGGTTCTCTTAACTAATACAAAATGTTAAGAAGAAAAATACTTATAATATACATATGTAAATGTACATATTTAACACATTTATAACTTTGATTTAACTAACCCAACTCTCTCTTTGAAGAATGTTTAATCCTTACAATGGTCAAAACTACCAACCACAATGAAGTAACATGGAAACAAGGAATTCAAATAAACCTAACCATGTTTATCTGGAATACACATAAACAGAGAAATTACATTTCTGCAATGTCTAAAGAAAGTTATAAAAAACAGCATGTATATTATTTCTCACAATTATCTTTCCTGTCATATGAAACATTTATTTTCTGTTCATATTATGTCTAAATCACATAAAACAAAATCTCCATCATGTTTCTTGGAAAATGCAAAATACATTACTAAATATCTTGGAGAAAGCAAATTTCTTTCTCAAAACAAGGTTTTCATTTGACCAGGACACAGAGATCAGAGCAAGAATTGAATCATCTGGTTCTCTGATCCTTCTCTGTGGTTAGCGGCTCTGATAATTATCAAGAATAAAAATCCTCATCAAAGGAACATATGAGAGTTTTTCAAGAGTTGAAAAAAGTCTGTTAGACAGCTCCCTACTAATCACTATAAAATTTCTTACACAGCATAAGAAAAAATATTTTGGCCATTTGTGGGACATTAAGAACTCTTCATTATTTGTAAGTTTCAAGTATATGTTATTTATTTTACATCATGGAAATAAAATCTACATAGAGAAAATATACACTTTGTCATTCTCATTTGAACCAGGGGTTTTCAGCTTGCTATCCATGGGTAAGGGTGTGCTGGATATTCTGATGTATGATCACCAACTCTGTCTTTCTCTGTTCCACATAAACAGACTTTGTTTTGGTTTCTGGCTAAAATTGCTCATTATAAAGAGTTGTTTTCCTTTAAATCTCTTTGTGTCATCAAAATAGTCATAAAAGTCTATATTTACAACTGCAGTTTACAAGTTAATTGGCCTATTTTTTATTTCCTGTCCTTGTTTGGGGTATTGGAATTATACAGTCTTGCAACATATTATTTGCTGAACCTGCTTACAATTTCTCCATCTCCTCATATGGTACAGTGGTATTTGTGTTTCAAAGTATAATTATTTTATTGATATTCATGTTTAATTAAAATAGTTAAAACATACTTCCAACTATTTATGCCTGGCTTCTCTATTTATTAAAAGAAAATTCAGGAAAATATGAACTCCTAGAAAGTGACTGTACGTCTCAAGATTCTTAATTGTGAATAACAGAATCCACTCTAGCAAGGTTAAGCAGAAATCAATTTTATCAAAGGATGTTAGGGAGATCATATAACTTTGAAAAAGGTCAGAAATCCAGAAAAAGAAGCTACTGAAAAATACTCAATTACACTTAATTAATAGCTTTAGCAAAAACACTATGGCCTCTGCACTTAACCAAGACAGTGTGCTTTTATAGGCTGCATAGCTCATATCAAAAATACTAAGACTAGATTCCAGAAGCTTCTCCACTGCAGGACCCCAAAACCAGATGCTTTACTCACCAAAAAAAGTATCCCCGATGCTCTTGATTCCCTCATCTTGGACACCTCCAAGTACAGATCTCTTGCAAATCAAGAGATTTGTAAGTTGAAGTCACATGTACATGCTCTAGAAGCAACAGAGGCTAAGATAATGATCCTGACTTCTACTTTGGGGAAGCATTCTGTATTTTTTGTTAATTCTATATTTGTTTATTTGGTACCAAATAATCACAGAGATAAATTAACAGCCAAACTTGTTTACATCTCTCTTGCATTCCAGATTCTGCAGGGATATGAAAATGATATAAGAAACCCTCCAGCCAACAAGACTCCATCCTCCCAACCATCTCTTTTACCTACCTCACACTTATCAAGCCAACATTCCTCTTGTACTAAACCATGCAGAGCCAGGTACCAAAGAACTAGAGACTGTGCCCATTGCCCAGAGCTTGCTGAGATTATTCAATCTGGCCCCTCTTTAGTGGTTTCCCTTGCCTGCCTTTCCCACAGAAAACACGATAAAGGCTCTCAGTCATGCTCTACTGTTCACTCCTGCTTCTGCAACCTGACAAAACCTGGTGCTTTCCATGTGGCCCTCCGTGACAATGGCAGGTTCCTTCACTTAGAAAATATAAGTAATAAATTCTTCTTTCAAAGGCATATGCCCCCTTGTCTGCCACCTTACCGTATACCTAATTAAAACAAAATCCAAGATACAAATCTTAGACCATAAGTCCAAGGCATATAATCTGAGGAACTATCCAAATATAGAACAGGTGTTTCAAAGATGTTGTAAGGCCACAAATATGATAAACAGTCAGTACATCTACTAAGTAAATGAGATCATTTTATTAGAAGAAAACTTTCCTGGTAATTAAATTTAGTGAGAGAAATTGTAGACAAATTTCAGTTTAGGATACTTCCCTGGAAAACCACCAACATGCCCTTTAAACTTGTCCTTGATCTGAAGGTGTCTTTAGAGCTGTGAGACAACTAAAAACCTACTAAGAAAGTCACAGTGCAGAAATGTGAACTCTATACAAAATATGTTAAAGCACCTTAATCTAACAGTTGCCGATGATGTAGCACCCTTTTATTAGATTTTGTTAATGAAATAGTATTTATCTAATGTATCTCAGAGTAGCATAATTACAACACCTTTAAATGATACATGTATACCATGACCCAGAGTTATCTAGTAGAATAATTATGCAGATTAGCTTATGTAAAAAAAAAAACAAAAAACACTAGAGTCATTAAATCAGAGGATCTAAGAGTTCCTAACCAGTGTAGGAATCCACTTAGCGACATCTTTGAAAGGCATTAATTTGGATTCTGCAGCAAGATTTTCAATGGCAGGAAATTTCTAAAGGCCATTATCCCATAATTGAACAGTTCTAAGAACTATAAAATGGTTCCTGAGACAGCTGAAATTTTCCTGCGTGTAATTACCACCCAATGCTTCTACTTTATTTTCCAAAGTCCCACCATCATGTCCAATAACCAGTTTTATTTTCAACCTTGAGTATAGCTTTTCTGTGACCACCATAAAAGTCACCTCTTTATGCTTAATATCACCAGTTCCTTAATAACTTCAATATACATGGTTCTAGAGCTCTCATTAGCTTGATGACCCTCCTCTGAATAATCTCCAATTTTAATTATTTTCTACAAAATAAAGTTCTCACAACTCAGAACTATACTCTGTAAGTACTTAACTAAGTACTTAGCTCTGTAAGTACTTAACCATTTGTGCTCAACACTTGTAAGCAGGTACATCATGCTGTTGACACACACTGATTTTAACAAACCTTAAAGTCATTTTTAACTAACTGCCCAAGGTATTCAGTCATACCCACCATTGAGAAAGGCTAAAGGAATGACTATCAAGTTAGTAAATTTATCAAAACAGGAAAAGAACTTGTTAAAATTCCTATTGCTAGGAATCAAGTTTCTCTTCTAGAGTTAATACCTCCCCTTTGCTAAGTGTCCACCAATCAGTTTTGTATTATATATTTCAACATAGGACTGGGATTGACATGAAAGCCCTCAGTCTATAGTCTCTGAAACTCAACTCTTCCCCTTTGGAAAAATGAAGAAGGATCCCCTCTCAGGTCTCTCATTCTTAGAAATAACTCTGAAAACAAAATGGCCATTCTATTCTACACCTAACATGTGAACTGTGGGGGCTAAAAATAATGAGACTTAGTAAATATGCTTCATTCTTCACTTTTTATATTTTTATGATGTGTACTTTGCTATACCCAGATTGAAGATGATTCCTCTCAAATAAATAGGCAGACTCACAACCTGGCTAAACTCTGAATCTTTCTCCTCTGTCACGTACTTCTGTCCCATCATCTCATCCAGGACTGGCACAAAGGGAATGAAAGCTCTCTTTTAATCCTTATTATTTTTATTGTTCAGAAATCAAGTTTAAAAAAAACCTGTTGAATCTAGAATTTTTAAAAGATTTCTTGATATTCTTAAAAATTCTCTGGTTATTCCTATCATCCAAAGGTTTCCATCATTCCTAAGTTTTTTAGAAAAAAGAAAAAGAATTTGTGTTCAATTAAAAATACTGATAAATATAAGTCTATTTCTCCATTGCTGCCCCTGTAATAGACTTAAGGACAAGGGGAAAGGGTAAGATGTAAGGAAAGAGTAACATGGAAACTCACATTACCATATGTAAAATAGATAGCCAACGGGAACTTGCTGCATGGCTCAGGAAACTCAAACAGGGGCTCTGTAGCAACCTAGAGGAGTGGGATGGGGAGGGAGATGGGAGGGAGTTCCAAAAGGGAGGGGATATATGTATACCTATGACTTATTCACGTTGAGGTTTGACAGAAAACAACAAAATTCTATAAAGCAATTATCCTTCAATAAAAAAATAAAAAAATACTGATGACTAAGGGATTCCATTTACTTTCTTTAAATTGGCAGATGTCATTCATAAATTTCCTAGTGTGACTCTTAAAATATCTCTGTCCTATAAATATTTTAAAATAAAATGTCTTTATTTTACTAACATGAGCCCATGATTTACTTTCTGAAACAAGAATCTTTATATTCCAGATATAAAACTATAAATTAAAAATTTTATTTTTTTTATAGTCAACTGATTACTACTATTGAACTAGATAAGGCCCAAGAGAGAGTAGCACATGCTAAGCCACACATCAAGAAATCGAAACTTAACTATGCTTCCAGGCTTGACTCTCTCAGAGAGAGAAGAACTAAGTTAGCCACTTAACACACGTCTGCTCAGCACAAGTGACCTGACCAGCCTCCAACACTCTGCTCCAGCAAAGGCAAGCTGGGCTGCCCTGGTGGCTCAGCAGTAAGAATCCAATCAGCCTGCAACGCAGGAGATATGGGTTCAATTCCTGGGTCAGGAAGACCCCCTGGAGCAGGAAACTGCAACCCACTTCATGGAGAATTTCATGGACAGAGGAACCTAGAGGGCTACAGTCCACAGGGTCACAAAAGAGTCAGACATGACTAGCAAATAAACAACAACAAAAGGAAAGTAACCTTGCTTTAACCAATCAGCAAATGTCCAGTAGAAATTTTTTGTTCTTGCTCACTTTGGTCTATAAAACCCCCTCACCTTGTACAGCTCTTTGAAACTCCCCTGTATTGATATTTTCTAGACTAGATCCTTCATGATTAACTAAATAAAAGCCAACTAAATCAGTAAATTGTCTGTGGAAAATTTTCTTTCAATATCACAGTAAATCATATCATTTCTGTAGATAAACAGAACAAAAGTAAACTTGTTAAACTCAAAGAAAATCATCAAAATATTAAGACATGATTTTTTATTTCTAATTGTTAACATTAATTGTGTGTTGTACTTAAGTACATTTAACTACTAAGACCAGGCCAGCATATAGTGCTGATGGAATTACCTCATATAAAATGTCATAAAACTTATCTGAACCTTTTAAACTTTCACAAAAGTATATTAGGAAAACTTTGATTTCTTTCTGTTTTCTCTTTAATTTGTGGATAATGTGCTTTTAGGGAAAGATCCCTAAAAAAATTTTTGTTGGGTTTTTTTCAATGTAATAAAATAAAATAATTTCTCAAAGGTTTGAAAACCAGGAGTAACCAAAAGTAGAAAAAAAATTAAATCCTCTTTAATCTGCTCACCCAGAAGTGACCACGTTTACTATTTGGGGCACGGATTTTAAATATATAACATTCAGATATTAGTATCCTTTTCTTTACCCATGGCAGAGGTTGATAATAAATCTTAGTATTCTTTCCTAGTGAGGATATTATATGCCCCGCAATTCCTCTGAGCATGGTACTGGATCTAACCAACAGTTATATGTATTCCCATTATTTGTATGTAATGTATAATGTATCTTCCCTTGTATCTCAGTCGGTAAAGAATCTGCCTCCAATGCAGGAGACCCCGGTTCAATTCCTGGGTCAGGAAGATCCCCTGGAGAAGGAAATGGCAATGCACTCCAGTATTATTGCCTGGAGAGTCCCATGGACAGAGGAGCCTGGCAGGATACAGCCCATAGGGTCACAAGAGTCGGACACACCTTAGCAACTAAATCACCACCATTTGTATATAATGTTATGCAACATATTTGTTGTTTATGTTTCTTATATTTATAATTTTATATTTCTTATATGTTACTTAAGAAATTATGAACATATTCCCAGGTCATAGAACAGTTTTTTTTCCACTATCACTTTAAAGAGCACCTTAGGATTCAATTGTATGTAGCTTCCACATTTTACTGTGGAAAGTTTCCTAGGTTTTGTCCTATAAGAACGTCATTGGAGTATGTATGCATATGATGTAGAATTCACTGGCATATTAAAAAAGTTTCTGAGATATATCACTTAATTGTTGTTATAAAGGTTCTTTAAAATTTTTATTGGAATATAGTGGCTTTGTGATGTGTTATTTTCTGCCATACAGCAAAGATAATCTCCATATGCATAGATACATCCCCTCTTTTTTGGATTCCCTTCCCATTTACAACACCAAAGAACACATAATATTTTGTCTTTGGTTTCAAACATTGGAAGACTGTGAGAAATGACTGGGTCTTACATATTTAGTCCATGGACTCGAGCCCCAACCCTTTTTTAAAGTTCCTCTGAGGGCGGAAACCCAGTAGCTTTGTTTTGCCAACAGTTATGGTCTTCTATAATTAAAATTGCAAAAGGTACCCACCCTGAAAGGAAAAAAGTATTTAGTGGCCAAAATTTCATTTCTAGCTAGAGGAGTCTAAAATAAGGTTTAAAGAAGGGACTGCAACATTCCAGGAAAAGAATTTATAAATAGGAATCCTAGCATTCCACACCTGTGCATACTAATAAATGGTAACAACATTCATTCAAGTTTGTAAAGACTAAAAGGTAGACAGATTTAGGGACCCATGCTTGAATACAGTGTTTTTATCTTTTGTGTTTGGACAGGTAACCACTGACAGCTTCAATTACCCAGCTACTGTTATGCAAATGAAACTGAAGGCAGAATTCATGCACCTGTGCTTGCCTCTGGATTTAATATTTCTAATGAGCTCTTAAATCCTGTTCTACAGACAAGCACGTGAGATTGCTCAACTCAGATTACAGTAGAGCAGGTGAAAAGCTTTTCAAACGGAGACAATACTTTCAAGGAATTCAATAAGGCAGAGTATACACAAGGTTTAGACATTGTCAGATGGAAAACAGACACAACAGGAGTATAATAAATTATTAAGTAGTCTGTTAGTATTGAGATGCTTGGGCTGAATGATATTAAAATAACAAGAGTAAAAAAAAAACGTAAAGAGCAATGCTTAGCTATCCACTAGGTTTCTCATTGTAGGAGATCCTTTGTACTTGCTTAGCAGCTTTGGCACGACTGCATCAGATCTGTGGTCTCTCTAGCTCTGGGGAGTTTTCTTTCTGCTTTATAACAATGTGCTCAACTTAAACTTTACTTGCAAAATTCTTTACTGTGTTATTCAAATAACATATGGCTTTCTGAATGTCAGTGAAATAGCAGCAACAATAATAGTGCGTGTGCCCTGTTGCTCAGTCATGCCCGATTCTTTGCAACTCCATGAACTGTAGCCCACCAGGCTCCTCTGTCCATGGAATTCTCCAGGCTAGAATATTGGAGTGATAGCCATTCCCTTCTCCAGGGATTCTCCCCAATCCAGGATTGAAACAGTGTCTCCTGCATTGCAGGAGGATTCTTTATCATCTGAGCCTCCAGGGAAGCCCAATGATAATAGCAGTTAACATGTAATTAGCTTTTACCTTGTTGGAGATATAGGTTATAGGATTTCAAGGGATTTACATAATTTACCAATCTTATGTCATTTAATCCTTACAAAAAAAACTAATGAAACAATAACTATTGATCTTATTTTACAAATGAGGGAACTGAGCCTTAGCCAACCCATATTGATTAAGAGACAGAGCAGGAGACAATTCTAACTCAAACTACAGAGAAAAGGGCAAGATAAATATAGCTTTCCAATCTTACTTTCCAGAATGTTGCAGAGAAATGAACAAAAAAGTCAAGGAGTTTATAATGGACTAATTACTACTTAATGTGCCCTTCTGACAAACCCTTCCCAACACTTAGCATAAAATATCTAGAAAAGGACACATTCTTCCATATGCTAATTCTCTTGTTTAAAAAGTAGAAGTATTAAACTGTGATAAGATAGACCACAAATATTCAGATGTCCAAGAGATTAAATATTCAGCTAAGATTTTAAGATGGCTCCAGTCTAAGTAGGAAGAAGAGGAGAAGGCAGTATGGCATAACACAATGTCATCTTCATCTTTGTACCTTAAAAAATCTTTCTGAGAGTCTCATCACCTGTGCTTGCTTATTACATTTGAATGCTAAGAAATGGGTCACATGGCCACGCCTAGTTGAAAGGGAGGCTGAGAAAATGAGTACAATTAGCTGGGCACATTTCCACCTTGAAATAAATCAGAGATCTATGTTTAATGAAGAAAAGAATGGACATTCAATAGGTCACTATCAGTTGCTGCTAAGAGACTAAAATATAGCCTGTTTTTTTTTTCTGTAGATTTTGAAAGATAATAAAAGACTATAGTATTATAATTAAAATTTTAATTCTAAATTGGATAATTATATAAGTTGCAAATAGAGTAACATTTTTAAGTAAATCTTTGAACCACAAGCTAAAATAACAAAAAACTAGCAAAATTAGCAAGCACTTGATTTCACAATTTAAGAAATATTTAAAATTGTATTCTGAACATTAAAAAGCAATGTTTAAACTGAAATATAAAGGTAATAAAACTATAATTTGAAAAGATATATGTTCCCTGTGTTTATAGCTGGCTTCTCAGCCCCACCCATCAGCAGAAAATTGGATTAACTATTTACTGAGCAGGCTCTGCCTACCAGAGCAAGACACAGTTTTCCCCACAGCCAATCCCTCCCATCAGAAAGCTTCCACAAGCCTTTAATTCTCATCCATGAGGACAGGCAGAAAGAAAACCATAAACACAGAAAACTAACCAAACTGATTACATGGATCACAGCCCTGTCTAACTCAATGAAACTATAATCCATGCAGTAGGGCCACCCAAGATGGAAGGGTCATGGTGGAGAGTTCTGACAAAATGTGGTGCACTGGAGAAGGGAATGGCAAACCACTTCAGCATTCTTGCCTTGAGAACCCCATGAACAGTATGAAAAGGCAAAAAGATATGACACTGAAAGGTGAACTCCCAGGTCAGCAGGTGTCCAAATTGCTACTGGAGATGGGAGGAGAAATAACTCCAGAAGGAATGAAGAGGCTGAGCCAAAGTGGAAACAACACTCAGTTGTGAATGTGTATGGTGGTGAAAGTAAAGTTCAACGAAATAAAGAACAGCATTGCACAGAAACTTGGAATGTTAGGTCCATGAATTCAGGTAATTTGGATGTGGTCAAACAGGAGATGGCAAGAGTTAACATCGACATTTTAGGAATCAGTGAAATAAAATGGACTGGAATGGGCAAATTTAATTCAGATGAACATTATATGGGCAAGAATCCATTAGAAGAAATGGAGTAGCCCTCATAGTCAACAGAAGAGCCCAAAATGCAATACTTGAGTGCAATTTCAAAAATGACAGAATGTTCATTTCCATTCTGTTCATTTCCAAGGCAAACCATTCAATATCACAGTAATACAAGTTTATGCCCCAAACACTAATGTCAAAGAAACTGAAGTTGAATGGTTCTATGAAGACCTACAAGACCTTCTAGAACTAACATCAAAAAAAGATGTCCTTTTCATCATAGGGGACTGGAATACAAAAGTATGAAGTCAAGAGACACCTGGAGTAATAGGCAAGTTTGGCCTTGGAATACAAAATGAAGCAGGGAAAAGGCTAACAGAGTTTTGCCAAGAGAATATGCTGGTCATAGCAAACACCTACTTCCAACAACACAATGGATGACTCTAAACATGGACATCACCAGATGATCAATACTGAAATCCGATTGATTATATTGTTTGTAGCGAAAGATGGAGAAGCTCTATACAGTACTCAAAAACAAGACTTGGAGTTCAGATCATGAACTACTTATTGCAAAATTCAGACTGAAACTAAAGAGAGTAGGGAAAACCACAAAGGCATTCATGCATGACCTAAATTGAATTCCATACAATTATACAGTGGAAGTGACAAATAAATTCAAGGGTTTAGACCTGATAGAGTGCTGAAAAACCATGGACAGAGGTTCATAACATAGTATAGAAGGCAGTGATCAAAACCATCCCCAAGGGGAAAAAAAATGCAAAAAGGCAAGATGGTTTGTCTGAGAAGGCCTTACAAATAGCTGAGAAAAGAAGAGAAGCGAAAGGCAAAGGAGAAAAGGAAAGATATACCCATCTGAGCAGAGTTCCAAAGAATAGCAAGGAGAGATAAGAAAGTTTTCCTAAGTGATCAGTGCAAAGAAACAGAGGAAAACAATAGGATGGGAAAGACTAGAGATCTCTTCTAGAAAATTAGAGATACCAAGAGAACAATTCATGCAAAGATGGCACAACAGAGGACAGAAATGATATGGACCTAACAGAAGCAGAAGATATTAAGAAGAGGTGGCAAAATACACAGAAAGTAAAAGTGAAAGTCATTCAGTCGTGTCCAACTCTTTGCAAATCCATGGACTGCAGCCTGCCAGGTTCTTCTGTCCATGGAATTCTTCAGGCTAGAATACTGGAGTGGGTAGCCTTTCTCTTCTTCAGGGGATCTTCCCAACCTTGGGATTGAACCCAGGTCTCCCACATTGCAGATGGATTCTTTACCATTTGAGTCATCAGGGAAACCCAAGAATACTGGAGTAGGTAACCTATCCCTTCTCCATTGGATCTTCCCAACCCAGAACTATATTAAAAAGATCTTAATGACTCAGATAACCACGATGGTGTGATCACTCACCTAGAGCCAGCTATCATGGAGTGCGAAGTCAAGATCACTATGAACAAAGCTGGTGGAGGTGATGGATTTCTAGCTGAGCTATTTCAAATCCTAAAAGATGATGGTGTTAAAAGTCCTGCACTCAATATACCAGCAAATTTGGAAAACTCAGCAGTGGCCACAGGACTGGATTTCATTCCAATCCTAAAGAAAGGCAATGCCAAAGAATGTTCAAACTATTGCACAATTGCATTCATTCCACATGCTAGCAAATGCTCAAAATTCTCCAAGGTAGGCTTCAACAGTACATGAACCTAGAACTTCCAGATGTTCAAGCTGGATTTAGAAAAGGCAGAGGAACCAGAGATCAAATTGCCAATATCCGCTGGACCATCGAAAAAGCAAGAGAATTCCAGAAAAAATCTGTTTTATTGACTACGCCAGAGCCTTTGACTGTATGGATCATAACAAATTATGGAAAATTCTTAAGAAGATGGGAAAACCAGACCACCTGACCTGCCTCCTGAGAAATATGTATGCAGGTCAAGAAGCAAGGGTTAGGACATGGAAAAACACACTGGTTCCAAGTTAGGAAAGGAGTACATCAAGACTATATACTGTCACCCTGCTTATTTAACTTATATGCAGAGTACATCATGAGAAACTCTGAGCTGGATGAAGCACAAGCTGGAATCAAGATTGCTGGGAGAAATATCAATAACCTCAGATATGCAGATGACACCACCCTTACAGCAGAAAGTAAAGAAGAACTAAAGAAAGAGCCTCTTGATGAAAGTGAAAGAGGAGAGTGAAAAAGTTGGCTTAAAGCCCAACATTCAGAAAACTAAGATCATGGCATCCAGTCCTATCACTTCATGGCAAATAGATGGGGAAACTTTAGTGAAAACAGTGGCTGACTTTATTTTTTTGGTCTCCAAAATCACTGCAGATGGTGACTGCAGCCATGAAATTAAAAGACACTTGCTCCTTGGAAGAAAGGCTATGACAAACCTAAATAGTGTATTAAAAAGCAGAGACATGTCTTTTTTGGAGAAATGTCTGTTTAGTTTTTTGGCCCATTTTTTGATTGGGTCATTTATTTTTCTGGAATTGAGCTGCAGGAGTTGCTTGTATATTTTTGAGATTAATCCTTTGTCTGTTGCTTCATTTGCTATTATTTTCTCCCAATCTGAGGGCTGTCTTTTCACATTGCTTATAGTGGTGGGAATGCAAACTAGTACAGCCACTATGGAGAACAGTGTGAAGATTTCTTAAAAAACTGGAAATAGAACTGCCATATGACCCAGCAATCCCTATTCTGGGAACTGCCATATGACCCAGCAATACGTATTCTGGGCATACGTACCGAGGAAACCAGATCTGAAAGAGACACGTGCACCCCAATGTTCATCGCAGCACTGTTTATAATAACCAGGACATGGAAGCAACCTAGACACCCATCAGCAGACGAATGGATAAGGAAGCTGTGGTACATATACACCATGGAATATTACTCAGCCATTAAAAAGAATTCATTTGAATCAGTTCTAATGAGATGGATGAAACTGGAGCCCATTATACAGAGTGAAGTAAGCCAGAAAAATAAAGACCAATATAGTATACTAACACATATATATGGAATTTTAAAAGATGGTAACGATAACCCTATATGCAAAACAGATGAAGAGACACAGATGTACAGAACAGACTTTTAGACTCTGTGGGAGAGGCGAGGGTGGGATGTTCTGAGAGAACAGCATTGAAACAAGCATACTATCAAGGGTGAAACAGATCACCAGCCCAGGCTGGATGCATGAGACAAGTGCTTGGGCCTGGTGCACTGGGAAGACCCAGAGGGATGGGGTGGGGAGGGAGGTGGGAGGGGGCATTGGGGTGGGGAATACATGTAAATCCATGGCTGATTCATGTAAATGTATGACAAAAACCACTACAATATTGTAAAGTAATTAGCCTCCAACTAGTAAAAAATAAATGGGGGGAAAAAAAAAAAAAAAAGCAGAGACATTACTTTGCCAAGATAGTCCATATATTCTGTATAGTCAAAGCTATGTTTTTTCCAGTAGTCATGTATGGATGTGAGATTTGGGCCATAAAGAAGGCTGAGTGCCAATGAATTGATGCTTTTGAACTGTGGTGTTCAAGAAGATTCTTGAGAGTTCCTTGGACTGCAGGAGATCAAACCAGTCAATCCTACAGGAAATCAACCCTGAATACTCCTTGGAAGGGCTGAAGCTGAAGCTCTAACACTTTGCGAAGAACTGAACCATTGGAAAAGACCCTGATGCTGGGAAAGAATGAAGGCAGAAGAAGAAGGGGATGACAGAGGATGAGATGGCTGGATGCCATCTCAATGGACATGGTTTGTGCAACTCATGTGGACATGGTTTGCACAAGCTCTGGGAGATGAAGGACAGGGAAGCCTGGTGTGCTGCAGTCCATGGGGTTGCAAAGAGGCAGACATGACTAGCGACCGAACAACAACAACAACAGGGGGCCCTGATGGTAAAGAAGCCGCCTGCCAACGCAGGAGATGTAAGAGACACGGGTCCAGTTCCTGGGTCAGGAAGCTCTCCTGGAGGAGAGCATGGCAACCCACCCCAGTATTCTTGCCTGTAAAATCCCATGGACACAGAAGCCTGGCGAGCTACAGTCCATAGTATCACAAAGAGTCAGACATGACTGAAGGGACTAAGCGCACACATGTTCATAGCAGCACTATTTACAATAGCCGTGACATGGAAGCAATCTAAGTGTCCATCAACAGATGAATTCAGCCATCAAAAATGATGAGATAATACCATTTGCAGCAACATTGTTAGATCTAGAGATTATCATCCTAAGTGAAGTGCATCAGAAAGACAAATATTATGATGACATACTTTATATGAGGAATCTAAAATATGACACCAAGTTAACTTATTTATGAAACAAAAACAGATACAAAGAATAGACTTGTGGTTGCCAAGTGGGAGGCAGATAGGGGAGGAAGGAATGGGATTTGGCGATTAGCAGAGGCAAGTTATTATATACAGGCTGGATAAACAGCAAGGTCCTACTGTATAGAACAAGCAACTATATTCAATATCTTGTGACAAATCATAAAGGAAAAGAATATGAAAGGTATATATAACTATGCGTATCTGAGTCACTTTACTTTACAGAAGAAATTAACACATTTTATATCAACTATGCATAATTTTTTAATGATAAAAAGAAATTCAAAGGTAAAAAATCTTAAATCATGATTTCTTTCTTTCACTCACATTTCACACCTAATACATTAACATTTAAATAATTACGATTGGAAAAGGAAATGGCAACCCACTACAGTATTACTGCCTGGGATATACAATGGACAGAGGAGCCTGGTGGGTTACAGCCCAGAGTTGCAAGGAGTCAGACAGGAATGATTGAGCATGCACATCAGGAAATCCTCTGAAAGCTACCTTCAAAATATATCAGGAACCTGGCCATGGTTTCCTATTTCCACTCCCTTACCATCATGATCAAGCTATCCTCATCTCTTTCGTAGATTATGAAACTAGACTTTTCACTGGTCTCCCCACTTCCTCCTTTGCCTCTCAACACAGCAGTTACAGTCATACTTCTAAAATGTAAGTCAACTTTGTCTCTGCTTTTAACCATCTAAAAGATTCCAGTATTTTTCCAAAACAAAACTTCAAGTTTGTATATTGATTTACAAGGTCCCATGTGATCTTTGCCATCACCCAGCCCCACATCACAGATCTTGAATATCATTTCCTACCGGCTCTATTACTTATCCCCTCTAGCCACTCCTGAAGCACATGTCAGCCTCAAGCTCTTTGCACATGATTTCACTCTGCCTGGAACACTTTCTTCTCCAAAATTGTTTGGCTTTCCCCTCACTGTCTTTGTTTTTTTTCCTATATTTATTTCAATTTATTTGGCTGTGCCCTTGGAATATTGATTAGGCACTGGCGGGGACACTACAGAAAATGGCAGTCCAGCCCCTCTCCTCCAGCACTCTGTATCCGACGTCTTCTGCTTTCTTTCTCTTCCCTACATTTATCATCCTTGTAACTTACAATGCCACCTTCCTTGTTTATTGTCTCTCTTCCCTGCACAGAGTAACCTCTATCAAAGCAGGGACTTTACTTTTTGTTAACTGGTTAACCCTTGCACCTGAACACGCTTGGCACATAGAAGATAAGTACTTGTTGAATCTCTTGATGAACATTATTATTTAATAAAAAGAAGAAAAGCCTTAGATTTCAGAAAAATATCCAGATTACAGCTTAATTAAATTACCTTCTTTTTGCATATGATTTCTACAAATGATATTCTCCAGAAAACATAATGTTTAGTAGCAGGGTTATTTTAAAGTACCTTAAAAACATTTCATTGACTCTTTCAAGAAGTAGTTATATCTTACAAATAAAATCTCTACTATTTCTGAAAGAAATCGCCAATATTGACGTGATCTATTCTGCTATTCTTTGCATTTCAAATTCCGAAACACCATGATCATAGTTGCAGATATACTTTCAAATATATCTGTGATGTCATTGCAATCACATTCCAAAGCAAACATCTGGAAGTCAAAACCCCTTGTGTATTTCACATAAATATCCTCACCACACTGGTGAACGTGTGACCTGCTTTGCTAACTCACATGCATTTTAAAAACTAGTATTTACAGTCTGTAAGGAAAATATTTTGTCTTGGTGATTTAATACAATTTCTCCCCTCAGGTCACATTTCTTTTTCCCCCACTATTCAAATACTGCTCTCCAAACAAGACACTAGGTGTTTAAAAATTCTGTACTATATCAAAGAAAGGGAAGGGCTTCCAAGGTGGAACTAGTGGTAAAGAACTTTCTTGCCAGGGCAGGCGACATAAGAGACGCGGGTTCGATCCCTGGATCAGAAAGATGCCCTGGAGGAGGACCTGGCAACGCACTCCAGTTTGCATGCCTAGAGAACCTCACAAACAGAGGAAGGAGTCTGGCGGGACACTGTCCACAGGGTCGCAAAGAGTCGGATATGACTGTAGTGACTTAGCACGCACGCAAAGAAAGGGAAATCTGGTATCTTTTAATGCAGTTAATTTATATGTGATTCATTGTCCTTCCTTTGCATCCACAGGTCCCCTCACCTCATTGGGTTTTTCTTACAACCTACCTTGTTTATCAACAAAAGGAAGATACTGGATCTAATCAGGGAGTAAGCAGGTACAGGTGAGCAAAGAGTCCTTAGCCTCTCTCCACACACACAGAAAAGAAAAACAAAATAAAAACTCAACACAGGAGTTCCAAAATAGCTCTTTAAAATGTTTCTTTACAAAAATTCAAGATAAAAATGTGTTCATGTGAAACATGTGACTGTGTTCCAGCAATAATTAAAACACAGTAGGGTGATTCAAAGGGCCAACTAATTTTACTGTAAACGAGTGAAACTATAAGCACGACTGAGAGAAAATAATACAACACAGAGACATGAAAGCACTGAGTATTTTATGAAAATTCAACTAGAAAATGGAAAAAAAAATTGTAATATGATACCATATATTCTAAAAATGAACCAGGGAAAGTTTCTTAGACTGTTTAAAATGACTAAAGTGAGACCTGAAAACACAAGTCACACCTATTCCAAGAAAGGAGTTGGAAGTGCTCCGATTAGCAGAGATCACAGCACATGCAAAGGGCTGGATGTAAGAGAATCTGTGGTGGTTTAGTCGCTAAGTCGTGTCTGACTCTTGCGACCCCATGGAGTGTAGCCCACCAGGTTTTTGTGTCCACGGGATTTCCCAGGCAAGAATACTAAAGTGGGTTGCCATTCCCTTCTCCAGGGGATATTCCCGACCCAGGGATTGAACCCAGGTCTCCTGCAATGCAGGGAGATTCTTTACAGACTAAGCCACCAGGGAAGCCCCATAAGAGAATATGGCACAGACAAAGGTGTAAGGCACAGCGGCTTTAAGAATTTAGCAAGAGAGAAAGACTGCTAGGACAGAGGGTCTAGAAATCACTGAAATGTTTCACTGAGTTTGAGAAAGATTGTTCTGGCTACATGCAGAGAAATTGAAATGGAGATATTCTAAAGGGAGATAAAGAAGCTTGTGGGAGTAATCCAAACAGGTCATTTCATGGCCTGAAATAAGAGAGTGGGTGAATAGAAGTGAATGCGTTTGGTATCAGTTAGGCAGTAAAGGTGTCAGGATTTAGGAATTGTTTGGGTAGACACAGAAAGGAGAAAAGGTGATCAGAATAAGAAAGGGATGGTGGGATGCTGAAATTTAAATACTGAAATGAAAGCTGGAGAGAATGAGTTTCATTTTTAATACACTGTCTTTAAAATCACTGTGGAGTATTCAAGTCCAAAATCCAGGAAGAGCCCTTTTCTTTTCTCATCCAGTCCATGAGTAAAGCCTATTGGCTCTCACTTCAAAAATGTACCTATTAGAATTTGATCTGAGCACTTCTCACCATTTGCTCTGCTCTTATCCTAGTCCAAGACACCACCATCTCGCTCTGGGATTATTGCAACAGTCTCCTAATTGGCCTCTGTGTCCCTTTATAATTGATTTTCAGTATAGCAGCCAGAGTGATCCTTTTAAATTTAAGTCAGATTGTGTCATTGCTTGGCTCAAACCCTCCAAAGACCTCCCATCTCACACAGAATAAAATCCAAAGGCATAGCATAGCCTCCAAGGTCATGTCCCTCCCAACTCCTGCATCTCTGATCACATCTCTAACTCCCTCCCCCCACCCTACCGTTCTCCTTGCCATTTCTCAAACAAGTCAAGCATGCTCCCATTTCAAGGCTCTGTACGTGTCCCTCTTTCTGCCTGGAACACTCTGCACTCAGATATCCACAGAGTTCACTGATATACTCGGTCACATAATTGGGAAGTCATCCCTAATGAACACATTGTGAGACTACTGAAAATACTACCCCAACCCTTTTCTGTTTAAACCTTATTTGTCTTCATGACACATCACTACCTGGTATTATATTATTCCCTGACAGATAGCTCCTTTCTTTCTCACAAGCCAACAGTTATGAAGCTTTAATGAATCTAGTACCTAAATTGTCTCTTGCTTCTGTCTCCTCCTCAGTCTCCTTTGCCACTGCATTCATTCATCCACTCATTCAAAAAATATTCTTGGGATTTCTCTGGTGGTCCAAGGGCTAAGACTCTGAGCTCCCAATGCAGGGGGCCAGGATTTGATCCCTGGTCAGGGAACTAGGCCCCACATGCCTCACCTAACAGTTTGCATGCAACTAAAGATCCCATGCAACTAAGCATAAGGCTTCCGGGATGGCACAAATGGTAAAGAACCCACCTGACAATTCAGGGTTCAATCTCTGGGTTGGGATGATCCCCTGGAGGAGGGCACAGCAACCCACTCCAGTATTCTTGCCTGGAGAATCCCATGAACACAGGAGCCTGGTGGGCTAGGGCCCAGGGGGGTCGCAAAGAGCCAGACACAACTGAAGTAATTTAGCATAGCACACAAAGATACCACACCTAAGACTTGGCACAGCCAAATTAATAAATTTGAAGACAAACAAAAAAACTTCTTGAACTTCTTGATTAAAGAAAAATCATTAGCTATCTGTTACATGCCAGATATAATACTTTGTTATTGTTCAGTCACTCAGTCATGTCCAGCTCTTTGCCACCCCCATGGACTGCAGCACGCCAGGCCTCCCTGTCCTTCACCATCTCCCAGAGCTTGCTCACACTCATGTTCTTTGAGTCAGTGATGTCATCCAACCATCTCATCCTCTGTCGTTCCCTTCTCCTCCTGCCTTCAGTCTTTCCCAGCATCAGGGTTTCTAACGAGTTGGCTCTTCACATCAGGTGGCCAACGTATTGGAGTTTCAGCTTCCGCATCAGTCCTTCCAGTGAATATTCAGGACTGATCTCCTTTAGGATGGACTGGTTGGATCTCCTTGCAGTCCAAGGGACTCTCAAGAGTCTTCTCCAACTCCACAGTTCAAAAGCATCAATTCTTCGGCGCTCAGCCTTCCTTATGGTACAACTCTCACATCCATACATGACCACTGGAAAAACCATAGCTTTGACTAGACGAACCTTTGTTGGCAAAGTAATGTCTCTGCTTTTTAATATGCTGTCTAGGTCTGCGAATGCCAAAAGAAATGAAGCAATGAACATACAGCTTAGTGATGAAAACAGGACTGCAAATAATTATCATACAATGTGGGACATTGTGATCAAAAACACAACACTGACCAAGGGATTGTAAAGTCACATTTGTGGTTGTGGGGTTGGCAGTGACTTGTGACCTGGGTCTGGAAGATGGCGAGAACAGCAAAGAATATGGGAGAGATATGGCATTTCTGAAGGGAAAACAAAGGGCAAGTTCAAAGGCCAGGAGTGGAAGGTGAGAAACAGCATCTCATGTTTCAGCAAGTACAAATAACCAGGTCTGGCTAGAGCAGAGGTTAGAGGGGAGTAAAGCGGAAGGGACAGTAGAACTTAGTAACCATCAGCTGAAAACAGGAGAGATTTTTTTCTAAAAGAGGAATATTGTCAAGAATAGTAGGTTGACAGCTCCCTCGCTCCTTCTGTTCTGTGAAGACAAAGTGAGAGACAGTCTTCTGTGAACCAGGAAGCAGGTTTTCATCAGACACAGATCGGCAGTCTTGATTTTGGAGTTGCCATCCTCCAGAACTGTGAAAAATAAATACCTGTTGTTAATGAGCTACCCAATCGATGGTATTTTTGTTATGACAGCCTGAAGAGAGTAAGATAGGGACCTAGCCATCTCTCCATGCTGCCCACTGCAAATGGGGGCACAGAGACAGACATTAGACACAGGAGTTTCCATGATCCATGACTCTAAAGACAAAGGGCTAGGAGGAGATACAGGAAAGGACTGCCTTTTTCTTTTCAAACAAAATGGTATAAGCATGTTGTAGGTAAAGATGCAGTAAGTGGGATGAGGTTGCAAATACAGGGGAGTGGGTCTAGTGGGTGCAAAAGAGGACTAGAGGAATTCTAAGGATTGACATTAAATTCAAATAAGGAAGGGCTCCCAATAAGATAGGGTTTCCCTGGTGTCTCAGATGGTAAAGAATCTGCCTGCAATCAGAGGACCCAGGTTCAATCCCTGGGTCAGGAAGATCTCCTGGAGAAGGGGATGACATCCCACTCCAGTATTCTTGCCTGGAGAATCCCATGGACAGGGGAACCTGGCAGACTACAGTCCATAGGGTTGCAAAGAGTCAGACATGACCGAGCGACTCACAACTACTACTCCAGTAAGACGGAAACTATCAAGCAGCTCCTTCTTTTTTTTTTTGCACGGCATGAGGCACGTGGGATCTTAGTTAACAGACCAAGGATGGAACCCATGACCCCTGCAGTGGGAGTGCAGAGTCCTAACCACTGGACCACTGGGGAAATCCCAATCAATTGGTTTCTGATGTATCCTGTTCCATTTATTTATAGAAATGTGCGTGTGCCTACCCAGCCATGTCTGACTCTCTGTGACCCCATGGACTGTAGCTTGCCAGGCCACTCTTCTCACATGATCTTAGTGGAAGTGCAGAGTCTTAACCACTAGACCATGGTGGAATTCCTTGTCCAGCAGCTTCGGATGTATCCCCTTCTGTAGACTTATGAGAATAACATACAACCACAGGAGAAACCAGGAATCTTAATCAACAATCTACCAGATTGCATGAATTGTCCATTAACCAAAAGATAGGTGGGGCTCTGAATCAGCAAACAGGAGAAGGAAGTTAGGGGGTGATAGCCACCCCTCAGCTGCTTGCAAACCTAACGGACAGCTTATGAGATTTGTCAGCCAGGAAAACAGCAAGCATTCCTTTCTTCAAGGTCTGAGATGGCTAAGCTCTTTAACCGCCCTTCTCCAACAATTATTTTCTTAATGTAACAATGCCATAGAGTATCCCTTGTTTTTCAGGCATACACATAGTGTTGGAAAAAGCAATCATAAGAAGCCATGAAGATTTAATAAACTCTGAAACAGAGGGGGCTCACCAGGATATAAAAAGGAGATGAACAGAAGTGCAGAGGTGAGCATGGTCAGGCAGTCCCAGTGAAAGAGAGAGCAGAGCAGTCCTGGTGGGGCAGCGTGTACAAGGGGGAAGAGGAACCGTTTGGTGAAAGATGGGGAAAGACTGGATTTTTTTTTTTTAGGATTTTTATGTAAACCATTTTTAATTTTTATTCACTTTGTTATAATACTGCTTCAGTTTTATGTTTTACTTTCTTGGCCTCAAGGCATGTGGGATCTTAGTTCCCAGACCAGGGACTGAACCCAATCCTTTCATTGGAAGGCAAAGTCTCAACCACCAGACCACCGGGGAAGCCCCAGGAAAGGTCTTATTGTAGAGGGACCTTCACTTTCTGATGTTGGCTTTGCACACTGTTCTCCAAACAACAGAAAGTCATGGAGGGCTTTTGTAAAAGCTGGGTAAATGAAAAGAGTGGCATTTTAGGAATACTAATAAGGCCCTATGTCCTTTAGCTTTGTCACTGCCAACACCCACATAGGCAAACATTGTGAAAGTGAAGTTGCTCAGTTGTGTCCGACTATTTGCGACCCCATGTACTATACAGTCGATGGAATTCTCCAGGCCAGAATACTGGAGTGGGTAGCCTTTCCCTTCTCCAGGAGATCTTCCCAACCCAGGAATCGAGGTGGGGTCTCCTGCATTGCAGGTGGATTCATGTGAGGAAGATGCAATAAACAGAAAAGGGTCACAGATAAATTCTTTAAAAACCCTCCAAGTCTCTTCCTACACCCAGTTCGGTTCGGTTGCTCAGTTGTGTCTGACTCTTTGTGACCCCACGGACTGCAGCATGCCAGGCCTCCCTGTCCATCACCAACTCGTGGAGTTTACTCAAACTCATATCCACTGAGTCAGTAATGCCATCTAACCATCTCATCCTCTGTCGTCCCCTTCTCTCCCACCTTCAATCTTTCCCAGCATCAGGGTCTTTTCAAATGAGTCAGTTCTTCACGTCAGGTGGCCAAAGTATTGGAGTTTCAGCTTCAACATCAGTCCTTCCAATGAACACCCAGGACTGATCTCCTTTAGGATGGACCGGTTGGATCTCCTTGCTGTCCAAGCGAGTCTCAAGAGTCTCCTCCAGCACTACAATTCAAAAGCATCATTTTTTCGGTGCTCTGCTTTCTTTATAGT
The DNA here is from genome assembly GCF_910594005.1 of Cervus elaphus. Classification (NCBI taxonomy): domain Eukaryota; kingdom Metazoa; phylum Chordata; class Mammalia; order Artiodactyla; family Cervidae; genus Cervus; species Cervus elaphus. Next base: position 21,241,896 of record NC_057820.1, read on the forward strand.
CCAACTCTCACATTCATACATGACTATTGGAAAAACCATAGCCTTGACCAGACAGACCTTTGTTGGCAAAGTAATGTCTCTGCTTTTTAATATGCTGTCTAGCTTTTGGTCATAACTTTTCTTTCAAGAAGTAAGCGTCTTTTATTTTTATGGCTACACTCACCATCTGCAGTGATTTTGGAGCCCCCCAAAATAAATTCTGTCACTGTTTCCACTGTTTCCCCATCTATTTGCCATGAAGTGATGGGATCAGATGCCATGATCTTAGTTTTCTGAATGTTGAGCTTTAAGCAAACTTTTTCACTCTCCTCTTGCACTTTCATCAAGAGGCTCTTTAGTTCTTCTTCACTTTCTGCTATAAGGGTGGTATCACCCGCATATCTGAGGTTATTGATATTTCTCCCAGCAATCTTGATTCCAGCTTGTGCTTCATCTAGCCCAGCATTTCTCATGATGTACTCTGCATATAAGTTAAATAAGCAGGGTGACAATATACAGCCTTGATGTACTCCTTTTCCTACTTGGAGCCAGTCTGTTGTTCCATGTCCAGTTCTAACTGTTGCTTCCTGACCTGCCTACAGACTTCTCAAGAAGCAGGTAAGGCGGTCTGGTATTCCCATCTCTTTCAGAATTTTCCACAGTTTGTGGTGATCAACACAGTCAAAGGCTTTGGTATAGTCAATAAAGCAGAAGTAGATATTTTTCTGGAACTCTCTTGCTTTTTCACTAATCCAGCAAATGTTGGCAATTTGATCTTTGGTTCCTCTGCCTTTTTTAAAACCAGCTTGACAATCTGGAAGTTCACGGTTCATGTACTATTGAAAGGCTTCCCTTGTGGCTCAGCTGGTAAAGAATCCGCTTGCAGTGCAGGAGACCTGGGTTTGATCCCTGGGTTGGGAAGATCCCCTGGAGAAGAAAAAGGCTACCCACTCCAGTATTCTCTCCTGGAGAATTCCATGGACTGTATAGTCCACGGGGTCACAAAAAGTTGGACATGACTGAGCAACTTCCTACACTAATCTGCCATGAAAACTGCTTCCAATCTGAGTAGGATAATATTTTTTATGCAAACAAATTTTAGTGGTTAAGATTAAAAATACTTACAAGGAAGCTCCCAGTGATTCCATGATGAGCAAGCATGAGGTGAGATTGAGGATCACAATTCTTGAAGATGACGATGAATTTATATCAACAGCAAATGGTGGTGGTGGTTTAGTTACTAAGTCAGGTCCAACTCTGCACCACCATGGACTGTAACCCACCAGGCTCCTCTGTCCCTGGGATTTCCCAGGCAAGAACACTGGAGTGGGTTGCCATTTCCCTCTCTAGGGCATCTTCCTGACCTAGGGATCAAACTTGTAGCTCCTGTGTCTCTTGCACTGCAGGCGGATCCCTTACTGCTGAGCCACCATGGAAATCTCAAATAGCAAATAACAATTGCTAATATTACCTGAATATGCTTAGTATGAACTAGGCATTCTATTAAGCACTGTGTGCTTTAGCTCTTTGTATCCTCACAATAAGAAGAGGTAGGTACTGAATGAGGAAAATGTAGCTTGAAAAGTTTAAGTATCTGCCCCAACACCACACAACTGGTATCTTGCTCTCATACAGTGTGCTTTAGAAAGAGATGGAAAAAGTTCAAAGCAATTGTAACATCTAAGAATGAAGGCCTTGTATACGTGTTTGTTCAAGAACTAGATATTAGGTTCTTAGGATGTGCACAGAGATGGCTAGGCTGGAAAATATTAATATAACTATAATAACAGTGATATAAGGCATGATACAATAGGACAGCTAAGTAAATCCATTCCACTTGCCTATTTGTCTATTTATTTACATTTGTTTGTTAGTTTTAATTAGAATCACAGTGTCTACCTTACAAACTACAGAATAACCTTATTTACTAAAATAACAGATTGCCAAGAGAACCCATTTTAAAATGGCAATACTTCATTCAATTTTAAAGCTATAAATTGCAATTGTAGGATTATATGAATACAAAAAATTTATACTCATTATCAAAAATCATTAGAATATTTAGAAGGTTGTATTTCTGTTTTAATTGGAAAGACAGAATGATATTGAACAGATGACATACAGATTTTTTAATTTAATTTTTCTCTTCAAAAAATATACATTCTGAAGAAGGGAATGGCTACTCACTCCAGTATTCTTGCCTGGTAAAGCCTATAGACAAAGGAACCTGGCAAGCTACAGTCCACAGCGTTGCAAACAGTCAGGCATGACTGAGCAACTAACATACACACACACAAATATACCTTAGCATAAGCAGTAGAAGCTACAGTATTAGTCTCTAGAGATTTATGATTTTGATTTAGTATGCATTAGGAGAATTTGCATGAAAGACCTTTTTAAGTGGGTAGTAGAAAGACTCGGAGCCCTGAAGGAACAGAGAATTATTTTTCACTTTGAACTTCTGTTTATTCTTATATAATGAATTTTCTGTTTCTTATGCCAAAATGTATTTTTTCAAGCTATTTTCCAAGTGAATACATTTTCTTAATTTCTTGATTATAATTGCTGAGCAGTTCATCTCAGTTGAAGTTTTCAAAGTATTTAACTGCAGCTTATCTTAGTTTATTCCAGCTGCTGTAACAAAATACCACAGACTGGGTAGGTTATAAACAACAGAAATTTATTTCTCTCAGTTCTGGAGGCTGGAAGTCCAAGATTAAGGCAACAGCATAATCTCATTCCCTGGTGAGGGCTGACTTTCCTGGTTCATAGCCAGCACTTTCTCTCTCTGTCCTCACATGGTGGGTAGGACCAGAGACCTCTCTGGATCACCTTTATATAAGGCACTAACCATTCATGAGGGCTTCATTCTCATGACCTAAGCATCTCTCAAAGGCCCCACTTCCTAATATCATCATCTTTGGAAGTTAGGACTTCCAACATATGAATGGGGAGGTCAGGGGCGGAGGAGGGGTGTTGTGAAGGGGCAGGGGTAAACTATTCAAACCATAGTAGATCCCAAGCCAAGGACCCTGCTGAGCTATGCGCAGGCTCCTGATCCACATAAACTGAGATACATAACTGGTAAGTAGTTTTCCATGGGGTCGCTAAGAGTCGGACACGACTGAGCGACTTCACTTGCATGCAGTGGAGAAGAAAATGGCAACCCACTCCAGTGTTCTTGCCTGGAGAATCCCAGGGATGGGGGAGCCTGGTGGGCTGCCGTCTATGGGGTCGCACAGAGTCGGACACGACTGAAGCGACTTAGCAGCAGCAGCAGTACATGTATGTATAATTCTCATTCTGGAATCAGTTGATATTAAAAAACCAAAGTATCCATATCTCCTATATGATTCCAATTTCCTGAATTATCTCTCTGATCAATCATGCGTCTACCAAGACAAAACAATTTAAATGCCTATTATGTGCCAGATGTAGTGCTTCATACAGAGACTGAAGAGTGAGCAAGACCAGACACAGTCTCTGCCTTCATAAAGTGTGTTGTCTGTGGAAGACAGAGAGAGATTATTCAACTAACCATAAGCTCATTTATAATATTGAGACCGCTATAAATTCCAAGAGGAAGAACTTGTCATAAGAAGAGTATATATTCATAGAGGTCAGAAAGTTTCCATGAGGAAGTGATCTGGGTGAGGATAAGGTGTAAAATCTTTCTAGGCAAAGGAAGAAAATGCATACAGAAATCCTGTGACAGGGAGAACAAAGGATTTGAAAGAAGCCAAAATGACCCTGGAAATTTTGCTAAGAATCCCTGATGGCTCAGATTGTAAAAAAATCTGCCTTCAATGCAGGAGACTGGGGTTCAATCCCTGGTTTGTGAAGATCCCCCAGAGAAAGGAATGGCTACCCACTCCATTATTCCTGCCTGGAGAACGCCATGGACAGAGGAGCCTGGCAGGCTACAGTCCACGGGATCGCAAAGAGTCACAACTGAAACTAACACCTTGCTAAGGAGTTTAATCACATCAAGAACTCTTGAAAGACTTCAAAAAGATTTAAGCAAAAGGAAGCCATGAACATATTTGCATTCCAAAGAGATCATATGGGCTATGTGGTTGAGAATGGACTGGAGAAGGCCAGAGTGGATATGGTGGTGTTATAGTCCCTAAGTCATGTCCATCTCTTGCAACCCCATGGACTGTAGCCTGCCAGGCTGTCCATGGGATTCTCCAAGCAAGAATACTGGAGCAGGTTGCCATTTCCTCCTTCAGGGGAATCTTCCTGATCCTGGGGTCAAATCTTGCATTGCAGGTGAGTTCTTTACCACCGAGCTACCAGGGAAGCAGATATAGACAAACATTAATGAAGATACTGCAACAGTCTAGGTAAGTGATGATGATAGGCTGGGACAGCTTCATGATAAACACTGAGGAGAAGACAGATGGAAGCTGGTGGATATACATGTTAAGATGAAATTCACAGATGTTGGTGATGGACTGATTCTCTAGTAACACCCTAAGATGGCCCCCAATGAGTCATGCATTTGAATAAGCCCCTCTCCTTGAGTACAAGTGGAACCTGTCACTTCCTTCTAGCTAACAGAATGTGGCAAAGGTAGTGGTATTTTACTCTCCTGATAACATTATGCCACAGAAGACTCTGTCTTAACAAACTGGAGAGAGAGACAGAGTCTTTTACTGGCCTGGAGAAGCAAATGCCAGATACCGTGAACTGCTTATTGAGGCAGTCATATGGCAGGGAACTGTGGGCAGTCTCTAGGACAGCCTCCAAACAACAGTCGGCAAACAGCCAGGGCCCTCGCTCATACAGCCACAGTGAGACAAACCTCACCAACAACCAAAAGGAGCTTGAGGTAAAATTTAACCTCTTCTCAAATGAGATGAAAGCCCTACTGAGGCTTTGACTGCAGCCTTGTGAGACCCTCAGCAGAGGAGTCCGTAAAGCCGTGCGCGGACTCCTCCTGACTCACAGAAACTGTAACAAAATAAGCCTGTGCCAGTTTTAAGCTGCAAAATTTGTGGCAATTTGTCACATATCAATAGAAAACAAACACATCTAGAAAAAGAAGATAGGATATCTAGGCTAGGTTTGCATAGCCAGAGGGTGTGGTGCTTTTCACTGAGTGAACAGGACTGGTAAACACCCAGGTTTAAAGACAGGAGTTCCACAATTAGTTTCACTTTGGACATTTTGAATTTAAGGTTTTTTGAAATACTCAAGAGGCATGGCAATTAGATATTTGTATATATGGGGCTAAAATAAGTCTTTGGCTAGATCAATGGTGATTTTGCCCCTCAGGAACATTTGACAATGTCTAAAAACATTTTTCACTGCTACAAATGGAGGTTACTTATAACTGGCATGTAGTGGAAAAAACCAAGAATTCTGCCAAACACCCTAAAATCCACAGGACACATGATCCTTGTCTCAAAAAGCAAAAGACAAACACAAAAATTATCAATAATGATAAGATTGAGAAATTCTGGGTTAGCTGTATAAACGTATACATAGGTGTGTAAATTATGTATGAGTCAATGGGCATGATATTGGATTATCTAGAAAAAAAGTATAAAGTGAAAAGTTGAGGCAACTTAGACCTGAGCCTTTGGTAAGATCAACATTTTATGGCTGGAAAGAGGAAGATTAACCTGCAAAGGAAACAAAGATGGAGTTGCAAGGAAAGTAGAAGAGAGAGTACTGTGTAAAATAGACATTTGAGTTCTCTAGAGCCTGTTACACAGAGTGAAGTAAGTCAGAAAGAAAAAAACAAATATCACATAATAATGTATATATATATGGGATCTAGAAAAATGGTATTGATGAACCTACTTGCAGGGAAGGAATGGAGAAGCAGATATAGAGAATGGACTTGCAGACACAGTGAGGGAGGGAGAGAGTGGGACAAATGGAGAAAGTAGCATCAACACGTATACACTACCATGAATAATTGGAAAGCTGGTGAGAAGTTGTTGTATATCACAGGGAGCCCAGCCTGGCACGCTGTGATGACTTATAGGGGTAGGATGGGGCGGGGAGGAAAGAGAGGTTCAAGAGGAAAGGCTAATGTGTCACTATGGCTAATTCACATTGTTGTAAAGCAGAAACCAACACAACATTGTAAAAATGAAAAAAATAAATAAGTTTGAGTTCGTCCATAATTTGTCCTAGGTATTTTGCCTTCTAAGCTGTACTCTCTTTCAATGATCTCATCCACTATTGAGTTTCAAGAGAAGTGAGTGTTCCGGGGTTAATTCCAAGGCTTGGCTGTTGTAAAACTCATTGGTATATGCTTTGATTCCCATTACTCTGTTCTCAGATATCAGTGGATTAGTATTAAAAAAAAAAATCATCCAAGTCAATTCCCATTTTTAACTAAGATGCCTGGCCAATAAAAATATTCACTCAGTAATGAACACATTATAGTATTTCATCAGAGTGAGTAAGTTTATGTTCAATCATAGTGTCCATGGTCTTAGAAATTTAAGTCAATTCTCTCAGTCTTTCCTTTTCCAATATGAATCCAAAATATTTCATCTGTTCTCAAGTATCTATGTATTATTCTTCTTTCATGTCTCAGATGGTGTTCAAACATGATCTTCTAGGCATAGATATAAAGAGTCTCCCGGAGGTTAAAAGAAATCCTTAAATTTTAGTGGTCTCAATGACTGCAGTATTGTGAAAATGGTTGATCAATGTTCTTGTCATGAATAAATGTGGGAAAAGTTGCTCAACATCACTCAAACTTAACTGCTGCTGCTGCTGCTAAGTCGCTTCAGTCGTGTCCAACTCTGTGCAACCCCATAGACGGCAGCCCACCAGGCTCCGCCATCCCTGGGATTCTCCAAGCAAGAACACTGGAGTGGGTTGCCATTTCCTTCTCCAATGCATGAAAGTGAAAAGTGAAAGTGAAGTCGCTCAGTCGTGTCCGACTCTTCGCGACCCCGTGGACTGCAGCCCACCAGGCTCCTCCGCCCATGGGATTTTCCAGGTGAGAGTACTGGAGTGGGTGCCACTGCCTTCTCCATAACTAAGTACAGTTGACCCTTAAACAACATGGGGATTACGGACACCAATCTCCCCACCATTGTTGAAAAATCAAGGTTTAAATTTATAGTCAGCCCTACAGCTTTCCTTATCAGTAGTTCTCCATCCACAGATTCAACAACTGCAGGTCTTGTAATACTGCAGCACACATTTATTTTTTAAAAAATCCACATATAAGTGGGCCCACACAGTTCAAACCAGTGTGGTTCAAGGGTCAACTGTACAGGTAAAAATATAGTTAGGTACCATTTTTCATTTGGGAATTTGAAAATATAAAAAAGAAGTTTCATGATAGCCTGTGATAGCTGAGTACAGTAAATCTCATAGCCCACTTTTAGGAATGTAAATTGGTAAAACTGTTTTGGAGGACTATTTGGAAATATCTATTAAAATTAAAAATATACATAGTTTAGTACAAGGATCCACTTCTCAGAATTTAATATATAAATATTCTAATAAAGCAAAGATATTAATATAAGGATATTAGCTGCATCACTTTAAAATTTATTTTTGTTGAAGTAGAGTTGATTTATAATGTATTAGTTTCTAGTGTCTAGCAAAGGGATTCATATACATGAAAAGGATATATATGCTTTATTGAATATAAAGCATTCAATGGGTATTGAATCACAGGGTATTGAATATAGCTCCCTGTGTTACACACTGGGACCTTTTTGTTTATCCATCTTATATATAATAGTTTGCATCTGCTATTCCCAAAATCCCAATCCATCCGTCCTCCAATACCTCTTGGCAAGGACACGTCTGTTCTCCATGTCTGTGAGTCTGTTTCTGTTTGTTTCTGTTTCAAAAATAAGTTCATTTGTATCATTATGGACTCCACATGTAAGTGATATCTTAGATTTGTCTTTCTCTTTCTACTTCACTTAGTATGATAACCTCAAGGTCCATACATGTTTCTGAAAATGGCATTTTTTTTCATTCGTTTTGATGGCTGAGTAATATCACACCGTGTATATTTACCACATGTTCTTTATCTGTTCATCTGTTGATAGACATTTAGGTTGCTTCCATGTCTTGGCTATTGTGAATAGTACTGCTATGAACATAAGGGTGCAGGTATCTTTTCAAATTATAATTTTGTCTGGATATATGCATAGGAGTGGAACTACTGGATCATATGGTAACTCTATTTTTAATTTTTAAGGAAGCTCCATACTGTTTTTATAGTGGCTGCACCAATTTACATTCCCACCAAAAGTGTCGGAGGGCGCCCTTTTCTCCACACAATCTTTAGCATTTATTTGTAGACTTTTTAATGATGGCCATCCTGACAAGGGTGAGATGATACCCCATTGTAGTTTGGATTCACATTTCTCTAATAAGTAGCAATGCTGAGCATCTTTTCATGTGTCTTTGTCCATTATATGTCTTCTACGGAGAAATATATATTTAGGTCTTCTGCTCATTTCTTTCTTTTTTTTTTTTTTCATTTCTTGATTGGGTTGTTTTGGGTTTTGATATTGAGCTGTATGAACTGTTAATGTATTTTGAAAATTAAACCCTTGTCAGTCCCATTGTTTGCAAATATTTTCTCTCAGTCTGTAGAGTGTCTTTTCCTTTTGTTTACGGTTTCCTTTCCTGCGCAAGCACTGTAGCATTTTGATAAAAGTAAATAATTAGGAAAAATCTAAGTGTCCACCAATAGGAACTTGGTTAAATAAACTATAGGACATCCATATATTAAAGTAATGATGTACACCTATATCCACAAAAATACCCAGAAACATGCATCCACAAAATATCACAAAAAAGTGATATCCAAAATACATTGATAGATGCCAGGGGCCAGAGGGTGGAGAGGTGGGGAGGGGGAATAGGGAGTTAACGTTTAATGGAGACAGCATTTAGAAAGGTGAAAAATCTGGGAAATGAACGATGGTGAGAGCTGCACAACAATGTGAATGCATTTAATGCCAACCAGCGAAATATGGTTAAAATAGTATGTTTTACATTATGTGACTTTTACCACAATTAAAAACATATAAAAAATAAATTGGTAAATTATGAAAAAGGCCACAATATCTTATAGTATTCCATTGACATGTAGAAAGTACATGTATGTGCAAATACATAAAAAGTATATGCACCTTCTATTAAAAAATGTGTGAAAGAATGACTACCATAATATTTTCAGTAGCTTACTCCAAGGAGTGAATTAAGGGTATAGACAGAGAGGCTACCGCTTTTTATTTCACAGTTTTATTTTTTAACTTTTAAAATAAATAGATATTATTTTATAATAAAAATATTCTAGAAAAACCATAATACAAAAATTTTCCATAAAAAAATGGCAATAACTTCAACCTGAAAAATTCCAGTAAACCATGCTGGTTTCAAAAAATGATTAATTATATTTTCTCCACATATATGTGTATATCTAAAATTCTCCTCAAACATAGATTTAATAATAAAATAAGCTACCCAATATGAATGATGTATGGAAAACTTAATGCGTTTTTTAGATATATCCCTTAAAAGCACTTGAACGCGGTTGAAGGACAAACTGGAAAAAAGCCAGGATAAAGACAAGAGATTTAAAAAAGTGCAATATGATTTTTCTTTTAAATACTGGGATGTTTATTCAGGAAATCAGTCCTGAATATTCATTTTAAAGACTGATGCTGAGCTGAAGTTTCAATACTCTGGCCACCTGACGCGAAGAATGGACTCATTGGAAAAGACCCCGATGCTAGGAAAGATTGAAGGCAGGATGAGGAGGAGACGTCAGAGGATGAGATGGTCAGATGCCATCACCGACTCAATGGACATGAGTTTGAGCAAGCTCCAGGAGTTGGTGATGACAGGGAAGCCTGGCATGCTGCAGTCCATAAGGTCGCAGAGAGTCAGACATGACTGAGCAACTGAACTGAACTGAACTTACGGGGTAGTTTAGAAAGGAGTATCCTAAGGGCCTGAAATATATTGACAGAATATGAAAAAATAAAGAAAAGAGATCAGAGCAGTGGGAAAGTAGAGTGGAAATAGGGAAGTGGCATTGAAGATGGATAGGAGAAAAGAGTGTTCTGGATATATTTATGAGGCAAAAGAGGTAGATGTAGGCAATTGACCAGAAACTGGGAGCAAGACTGTGGGAGGAGTTCAAGGTGCCTCCCAGTTCCGTGGAAGGTGAGAGTGAACCCAGATAATATAGTGAATATTGAAAAATCTATTTCAAGCAGGACATAGATTCATCTTTCATTGCTGCTGCTGCTGCTAAGTCGCTTCAGTCGTGTCTGACTCTCTGCTACCCCATAGACAGCAGCCCACCAGGCTCCTCTGTCTCTGGGATTCTCCAGGCAGGAATACTGGAGTAGGTTAGGTTGGTGCAAAAGTAATGTGGTTTTGCATTGTCGAAATTTGCCATTTGATATTACAATGTATTCTTAAATAAATGTGATTATGTTACACATCATTTTAATGTGCATGTCTCGCTTTATGTTTTTTTGCTAATGATTTATTACTTGCTGCTTATTTTATATTTATCTTAGACTACAGAAATGAACTTAGACAAAACAGCAAATTTGAGCGATATTTTTTTTAGTGCAAAATGGGTCATAAAGCAGTAGAGACAACTTGCAACATCAACAACACATTTGGCCCAGGAATTGCTGATTAACAGTACAGTGCAGTGGTGGTTCAAGAAGTTTTGCAAAGGAGATGAGAGCCTTGAAGATAAGGAGCACAGTGGCCGGCCATCAAAAGTTGACAACAACCAAATAGAGCCATTATCAAAGATTACTGTCTTACAACTATACAAGAAGTTGCTAAAGAACTTAACATTGACCATTCTAAGGTAGTTTGGCATTTAAAGCAAACTGAAAAGGAAAAACTCGATAAGGGGTGCCTCATGAGTTGACCAAAAACCAAAAAAATCATTGTTTTGAAGTGTCATTCTCTTATAACATGCAATCCATGTCTCAATTGGAATGTGACACGTGAAAAAAAGTGGATTTTATATAACAACCTGCGATGTCTAGCTCAGTGACTGGACAGAGAAGAAGCTCCAAAGCACTTCCCAAAAGCCAAACTGGAACCAAAACAATGGTCATGGTCTTGGTGGTCTGCTGCCCATATGATACACCAACTTTTGAATCTCAGCAAAACCATTACATCAGAGAAACATGCTCAGCAAACCAGTGAAATGCACTGAAAACATATTTGTTCCAGAGCATACTGTGATAAAAATCAAAACTGTGCATGAGATTCAAAATTTTGAGTATTTAGGAATAATCTCCCCTTATTGTCTTTGACTGTATGGATCACAATAAACTGTGGAAAATTCTGAAAGAGATGGGAATACTAGACCACCTGACCTGCCTCTTGAGAAATCTGTATGCAGGTCAGTAAGCTACAGTTAGAACTGGACATGGGACAATAGACTGGTTCCAAATAGGAAAAGGAGTACATCAAGGCTGTATATTGTCACCCTGCTTATTTAACTTATATGCAGGGTACATCATAAGAAACGCTGGGCTGGAGGAAGCACAAGCTGGAATCAAGATTGCTGGGAGAAATATCAATAACCTCTGATATGCGGATGACACCACCCTTATGGCAGAAAGTGAGGAAGAACTAAAGAGCCTCTTGATGAAAGTGCAAGAGGAGAGTGAAAAAGTTGGCTTGAAGCTCAACATTCAGAAAACTAAGATCATGGCATCCAGTCCCATCACTTCATGGCAAATAGATGGGGAAACAGTGGCTGACTTTATTTTTCTGGACTCCAGAATCATTGCAGATGGTGATCGCAGCCATGAAATTAAAAAACGCTTACTCCTTGGATGAAAAGTTATGACCAAAAGCTAGACAGCATATTAAAAAGCAGAGACATTACTTTGTCAACGAAGGTCCATCTAGTCAAGGCTATGGTTTTTCCAGTAGTCATGTATGGATGTGAGAGTTGGACTATAAAGAAAGCTGAGCACAGAAGAATTGATGCTTTGGAACTGTGGTGTTGGAGAAGACTCTTGAGAGTTCCTTGGACTGCAAGGAGATCCAACCAGTCCATCCTAAAGGAAATCAGTCCTGATTGTTCATTGGAAGGACTGATGTTGAAGCTGAAACTCCCAATACTTTGGCCACCTCATGAGAAGAGCTGACTCATTTGAAAAGACCCTGATGCTGGAAAAGATTGAAGATGGGAGGAGAAGGGGACGACAGAAGATGAGATGGCTGGATGGCATCACCGACTCAATGGACATGGGTTTGGGTGGACTCTAGGAGTTGGTGATGGACAGGGAGGCCTGGCATGCTGCGGTTCATGGGGTCACAAAGAGTCAGACACAACTGAGCGACTGAACTGAACTGAAAATAAAACTATTCTCTTACTTTTGTCAAAGCCAAAGACTGCATGTGATAAAATTCGAGTATGAAAACATTAGCTTCATATAACAGAAATAGAAAGCACCTCAATTTAAATGAAGGAATAAAATATTCAAGTGAACATCAATTTTGCATTAGTCATATAAGAATTAGAATAAAATATCTCTTACTGTGCCTAGGGAAAATCTGCACCAAGTCTGTTGTCATTTGGTGAAAAGTTCACTTCTTACTTAGACAATATATACAAGAACTGTTTTTCGTCAGTTTAATCCTCCAGGAATGAACCCCAAATCACTGTGACTTTGTTTTAACTTTTTTGTACTATTTTTACATTTTCAAGTGACCCTAAGATTTCTTTTATCTATTTATTTGGTGTCATTGCTTAAATGTCAAAAGCTTTCTCTATTTCTTTTCTTACACAATTCCCTTTTTCTATTACTTTATTTTTTTTTAAGTTTTTATTTGTTATACAGTTTTTAAAGCTTACTTTCCATTTACCATTTATTGCAAAATATTGGCACTATTCCCCATGGTATACATCTTTGAGCCTATCTTACACCCATAGTTTATAACTCCCATTCCCAACTCCTGTATTGCTCTACTGCCCCTCCCCACCCCCCATTGGTAAACACTAGTTTGTTCTCTTTCTCTGTAAGTCTGCTACTCCCTTTTTCATTGACTGATAAAAAACCTAAATTGGTGGCCCATTATTCATGAGCATATTCACATTTATGGCATGTGTTTTCATAGACATCACAGACCTAATCCCAAATATCTTTATTTTTTCTTCATTTTCTTTTTTGTTTCTAAATTATATTTGCTTACCCTGAAAGTGAAAGTCACTCAGTTGCGTCCGACTCTTTGCACCCCCATGGACTGCAGCACACCCAGCTCCTCTGTCCATGGTATTCTCCAGGCAGGAATACTGGGATGGGTTGCCATGTGCTTCTCCAGGGGATCATCCCAACCCAAGGATCAAACCTGGGTCTCCTGCATTGTAAGCAGGTTCTTTGCTGTCTGAGCCATCAGAAAAGCTCTATTTACTCGCTCTAAGGTGCCTTAAATTATTTATAGAATAAGCTACACCATAATTGATAATGTTTAAAAGTGTTCTTAAATGTGCATAACTATAGCTGTAGTTTTAATTTTTAAAATATGTGTAATTCTACTGTCTTTAAAGTCACCTTTCTTAAACTATATATGACTTGAATGTTTTCTGCTAGTACAACTACTTATGCCCTAGTATATATGGACCACAAAGGTGTCATCTTCTCACATAAAAGGCTGACCTCAGTACCTTGAACTTGCACACTAGTGGGGCATGATTTGGTGAAAGTGTATTACAGCTGAGCTACTGCTTGCAGGGACTATTTAATGATGATCCATGGGCAACTTTTTTCCCACCTTTATTGCGATATAATTGACACATAACACCCAACACAACATAATTAACACTGTGTATGTTTAAAAGGTGCAAGGTGCTCATCTGATACATTTACATATTGCAAAATGATTACCACTGTCTCATAAACTACCACCACCATCACATCATATAATTACCATTTCATTTTTGTGAGGATTACATTTCATATCTACTCTCTTAGAAACTTGCAAGTATATAATACTTGCACTGTACAGTACTGTTAACTATGTGAGAGTTGGACTACAAAGAAAGCAGAGCACCGAAGAATTGACGCTTTGGAACTGTGGTGTTGGAGAAGACTCTGGAGAGTCCCTTGGATTGCAAGGAGATCCAACCAGTCCATCCTAAAGAAAATCAGTCCTGAGTATTCATTGGAAGGACTGATGTTGAAGGTGAAACTCCAATACTTTGGCCACCTGATGCGAAGAGCTGACTCATTTGAAAAGACCCTGACGCTGGGAAAGATTGAAGGCGGGAGGAGAAGGGGACAACAGAGGATGAGATGGTTGGATGGCATCACCAACTCAATGCACATGAGTTTGAGTAAACTCTGGAAGTTGGTGATGGACAAGGAGGCCTGGAATGCTGCAGTCCATGGGGTCACAAAGAGTCAGACACGACTGAGTGACTGAACTGAACTGAACTGTTAACTATAGACATCACACTGTATACTAGATGCTCCAAATTTACTCATCTTCTAACTGAGAATTTTTACCCTTTGAACCAATATTCTCCATATCTTAAGCTCTCAAGCCCTGGTAACCACCATTCTACTCTCTGTCTCCATGAGTTTAACTTTTTAAAATTCCACAGATAAGTGTTATCATAAACATATTTATTTTTCACAGCTGACATTTCACTTAGCATAATGTCCTCAAGGTCTGTCCACACTGTCCCAAATAGCAGAATTTTTTCCTTCTTTCTCATGGTTGGATAATATTCCATTATATATGTATCTATGTGTGTTGAAAAGCAGAGATAATAGTCTGTTGACAAAGGTCTATATAGTCAAGGTTATGGTCTTCCCAGTGGAGAAGTTGTGAGAGTTGGCCCATAAAGAAGGCAGAGAACCAAAGAACTGAAACCTCCTAACTGTAGTGCTGGAAAAGACTCCTGAAAGTCCCTTGGACAACAAGGAGATCAAACCAGCCAATCTTAAGGGAAATCAACCCTGATTAATCACTGGAAGGACTAATGCTTAAGGTGAAGTGATATGATAGTCATCTGATATGAATAGCCAACTCATTGGAAAAGTCCCTGATGCTGGGAAAGATTGAGGGCAGAGGGAAAAGAGGATGTCAGAGGATGAGATGGCTGGATGGCACCATCGATGCAACTGACATGAACTGGGGCAAACTTCAGGAGATGGTGAGGGACAGGAAGGCCTGACGTGCTGCGGCCCATGGGGTCACAGAGCCGGACACGACTTGGCAACTGAACAACAAGAGAAATATATATATAAATATATATTTATATAAATATGTATATATAAATATATATTAGAAATATATATATATATAAAATATAAATATATATATATTTTTAGCCATCTTTACGTTTTTTAGAAAAATGTCTATTCAGATTCTCTTCCCAATTTTTATTCAGATAGTTTTTGTTCTGAGTTGTACGAGCTATCTTTCTATCATATATATGGTTTGCAAATAATTTCTTCTATTCCATTGATTCCATAGGTTACCTTTTCATTGTTTTTTGTTTGTTTTCTGTTAAAAAATCTTTATTTGGTTTGAGTTGGGAGATACCTTCCTACTCTTGAAAAACAACTGGGCTGTCATACATTTCAGAACACACTCAATAAATTTACTGATACGTCATGTGTACTAGATAATGCTTTAAATTATTGAATAACAATGCTTGAAACAGATCATTACTACCTATCCTCATTTTATAGTTCACTTTCTGCCATAAGGGTGGTGTCATCTGCATATCTGAGGTTATTGATATTTCTCCCAGCAATCTTGATTCCAGCTTGTACTTCATCCAACTCAGCGTTTCTCATGATGTACTCTGCATATAAGTTAAATAAGCATGGTGACAATATACGGCCTTGATGTACTCCTTTTCCTATTTGGAGCCAGTCTGTTGTTCCATGTCCAGTTCTAACTGTTGCTTCTTGACCTGCATACAGGTTTCTCAAGAGGTAGGTCAGGTGGTCTGGTATTCCCATCTCTTTCAGAATTTTCCACAGTTTATTGTGATCTACACAGTCAAAGACTTTAGCATAGTCAATAAAGCAGAAATAGATGTTTTTCTGGAATTCTCTTGCTTTTTTGATGATCCAGCAGATGTTGGCAATTTGATCTTTGGTTTTTCTGCCTTTTTAAAAACCAGCTTGAACATCTGGAAGTTCACGGTACATGTATTGCTGAAGCCCAGCTTGGAGAATTTTGAGCATTACTTTACTAGCGTGTGAGATGAGTGCAATTGTTTCGTAGTTTGAACATTCTTTGGCATTGCCTTTCTTTGGGATTGGAATGAAAGCTGAATTTTTCCTGTCCTATGGCCACTGCTGAGTTTACCAAATTTGCTGCCGTATTGAGTGCAGCACTTTCACAGCATCATCTTTCAGGATGTGAAATAGCTCAACTGGAATTCCATCACCTCCACTGGCTTTGTTCATAGTGATGCTTCCTAAGGACCACTTGACTTCACATTCCAGGATGTCCGGCTCTAGGTGAGTGATCACACCATCGTGATTATCTGGGTCACGAAGATCATTTTTTTACAGTTCTGTGTATTCTTGCCATCTCTTCTTAATATCTTCTGCTTCTGTTAGGTCCATACCACTTCTGTCCTTTATTAAGCCCATATTTACATGAAATGGTCCCTTGGTATCTTTAATTTTCTTGAAGAGA
Source organism: Cervus elaphus (assembly GCF_910594005.1). NCBI lineage: Eukaryota > Metazoa > Chordata > Mammalia > Artiodactyla > Cervidae > Cervus > Cervus elaphus. The sequence continues at coordinate 21,258,540 of NC_057820.1, forward strand.
TCTCTAGTCTTTCCCATTCTATTGTTTTCCTCTATCTCTTTGCATTGATCCCTGAGAAAGGCTTTCTTATCTCTCCTTGCTATTCTTCGGAACTCTGCATTCAAATGGGTATATATTTCCTTTTTTCCTTTGCTTTTTGCTTCCCTTCTTTTCACAGCTATTTGTAAGACCTTCTCAGACAACCATTTTGCTTTTTTGCATTTCTTTTTCTTGGGGATGGTCTTGATCCCTGTCTCCTGTGCAATGTCAGGAACCTCCGTCCATAGTTCATCAGGCTCTCTGTCTATCAGATCTAATCCCTTAAATCTATTTCTCACTTCCACTGTATAATCATAAGGGATTTGATTTATGTCATACCTGAATGGTCTAGTGGTTTACCCTACTTTCTTCAATTTAAGTCTGAATTTGGCAACAAGGAGTTCATGATCTGAGCTGCAATCCGTTCCTGGTTTTGTTTTTGCTGACTATATAGAGCTTCTCCATCTTTGGCTACAAAGAATATAATTAATCTGACTTCAGTATTGACCATCTAGTGATGTCCATGTATAGAGTCTTCTCTTGTGTTGTTGGAAGAGGGTGTTTGCTATGACCAGTGTGTTCTCTTGGCAAAACTCTATTAGCCTTTGCCCTGCTTCATTCTGTACTCCAAGGCCAAATTTGCCTGTTACTCCAGGTGTTTCTTGACTTCCTACTTTTGCATTCCAGGCCCTATAATGAAAAGGACATCTTTTTTGGGTGTTAGTTCTAAAAGGTCTTGTAGGTCTTCATGGAACCATTGAACTTCAGCTTCTTCAGCGTTACTGGGTAGAGCATAGATTTGGATTACCGTGATATTGAATGCTTTGCCTTGGAAACAAACAGAGATCATTCTGTCGTTTTTGAGATTGCATCCAAGTATTGCATTTTGGACTCTTTTTTGACTATGATGGCTACTCCAGTTCTTATTAGGGATTCTTGCCCACAGGAGTAGATATAATGGTCGTCTGAGTTAAATTCACCCATTCCAGTCCATTTCAGTTTGCTGATTCCAAAAATGTTGACGTTCACTCTTGCCATCTCTGACTACATCCATTTGCCTTGATTCATGGACATAACATTCCAGGTTCCTATGCAATATTGTTCTTTACAGCATCAGACCTTGCTTCTATCACCAGTCACATTCACAACTGGGTGTTGTTTTTGCTTTGGCTTCATCCTTTCAATTCTTTTTTTTTTTTTAACATGTGTATGTGCAGACATAATATTTTTGGTAAGCCACACTTTATTAGTCAAATTAACATATATTTCCCTGTACATTCACTATGAAAGAGTCACAATATAATATGTATTTTCATCACTTATGTACATTTTTGATGAAATATCATGGATTAATTCATATTCTACAGCTTTATCTAAATATTGATTCATAGTCATGCTACAAATACAACTAATAAATGAAAATAATGACAATAAATAACTTACATTTTGTGAAGAAAATATGTGTGCAAAATTTTAAACATATCCTAAACTGGTGTTTTCACCATTTTGCTGCCTATTGTAAACATCTGAAACTTTAAAAAAGTCACAATATCCAAGCAATATCATATACATATTAAATCAAAATGACTTACAATGAGAGTCAGGTACTAATGGGTATTTTCAAAAATTTAATTAGCAAATATTTTATTTAGGACTTCTGTATCGATGTTTACAACTGAAATGGGCCCGGTTTTTTCTCCACTGATCTCCAGTAGTTATTGGGCACCTACCGACCTGGGGAGTTCATCTTTCAGTGTCCTATCTTTTTGCCTTTTCATACTGTTCATGGGGTTCTCAAGGCAAGAATACTGAAGTGGTTTTCCATTCCCTTCTCCAGTGGACCACATTTTGCCAGAACTCTCCACCATGACCCTTCTGTCTCAGATGGCCCTACACGGCATGGCTTAGTTCCATTGAGTTAGACAAGGCTGTGGTCCATGTGATCAGACTGGCTAGTTTTTGTGATTGTCCAAGTTACACAGTTAATAAGTACTAAATCCAGATATCTGAACATAAACATTTACCATATGATAATACCTGCTTATAGTGAGAAAACATGTCCCCGAAAGAATGCAGTACTATTTTTTAATTACTTTTGATTGGAGTATAGTTTGGTTTACTAATGTTCTGTTAATTTCCGCTGTGCAGCAAAGTGAATCAGTAATACACATAGTAATACATAGGTCCTCTCTTTTTAAGATTTCTTTTCCATATAGGTCATTACAGAGTACTGAGTAGAGTTCCCTTTGTTACACAGTAGTTTCTTATTAGTTATCTATTTTATACATTGTATATGTCAACCCCAATCTCCCAGTTTATCCCTCTCCCTTGCTTTTTTTTGGTAACCATTTTCTTTGTTTTCAAATTCCTACCTTCTCATGCACAAATTCTTTTTCGATTTGGTCTGTTCTGTGCTTGATTCTTCGTACTGCACTTTTTTTTTGTTCACTGAATTCTTCAGCTCCAGAATTTCTGTTTGGTTCTTTTTTAGAATTTCTATCTCTGTATTAAATTTCTCATTGTGTTCATGGTTTCAGTGAATTGTCTTTGTGTGTTTTATTGTAGTTCATGGAGTTCCCTTAAAGTACTTTCTGAAAATTCTTTATTGGATAAATCATAGCTCTCCACATCTTTGGCTTCAGTTACTGGGAGATTACAGGGCTCCCAGGTGGCTCAGTGGTAAAGAATCTGCCTGCCCGTGCAGGAGATGCTGGAGACGTGGGTTTGATGCCTGAGTTGGGAAGATAACCCTGGAGAAGGAAATGGCAACCTACTCCAGTATTCTTGCCAGGAAAATCCTATGGACACAGGAGCCTGGTGGGCTAGAGTCCATGGGGTTGCAAAGAGTTGGACTCGACTGAGCCCACACACACTGATTATCATGATCTTTTGTAATGTTTCCTTGATTTTTCATGTTCCTTGTAGTTCTGTATTGCTGTCTTCACCTCTGTGTTAGCAGTCGCCTCCTCCAATCTTTATTGACTGACTTTACTGTAGTTATACCTTCCATCAGTCCTATTAGGCATTCTGAGGCTTTCTGAGATCCTGTATGAATACGCCTGCTCCACACTTCTTGTTCCCACTCTGGCATGATGATTAAGCTTGTATGTCTTCTCTCAGCCCTGCAGAGCACCAGGCTGGCTACTGGCAGCCTCTTTGCTTTTCTGAAGGAAGCTGTACCATGGGACTTTTAGTGGTTTCCCTCTGGCCCACAGACCCTGACTTGCTTTTTCTGAATGCTTACTAGCCTTCTGCTTTCTGGAGTGACCACACGAGCCAGCAGTAGAGGAGGGGGAGCTGGACAAGCATGCAGGTACTGGGGGTGCCCATGGGCCAGGTGAGGGACTTCACACATGAGGCTTCCCCAGTGGCTCATGGGCCAGCCTCCTAATGGAGCCCACTAGGCAGCTATCAGAAACTACATTTATTTAACACCCTCTCAGAATCATAGTGGCCTCTTTCCCAATGTCCTTCCACCCCCAGCCCCAACCCCCACCCCCACCCCCCTGTCCACTCATGCACTCAGTTTAGGACTCTGGATGCTGGGAGAGGGGCTTCCCAGGTGGCCCTAGTGGTAAAGAACCCACCTGCCAACACAGGAGACATAGGAGATGTGGCTTTGATCCCTGGGTTGAGAAGATCCCCTAGAAGAGGGCGTGGCAACCCACTCCAGCATTCTTGCCTGGAGAATCCCATGGACCAAGGAGCCTGGCGGGCTAGAGTCCATGGGGTCTCAAAGAGCTGGACAAGACTGAAGCCACAGCATATTCGCACACACAGGCTGGGAGAGAGAAATGAGTCTCTTTGGCAAAATCCCACACCGCTGGGCAAGTCTCACACTCATTCAGCAGGTCTCCCTTCTCCCATGGGAGAAATCTCAGCCCAAATGGGTCTCATTTAGGCTGAAGCCGTGCCTCCCAGGGGAGGGGTGATGTGGGCAAAGTCAAGTTCTTCTTCTCACCCACTCCAATTCATCCAAACTCATATTTTATTTTATTTTTTTTCTCCGGCAGAGTGCTGTAACTTCTTCTCTGGAAACCTGGACATCCACAAAGGCTCTCTTGTTCCTCCGTGGCTAACTGTCCTCCAGGTGCTCTGGCCTGCCGCCAAGAGGGCTGGAACTGGTTCAGAGGCTGCAGCAGGGTCCGCAGCTGGTACTGAGGTCTGTCAGCCTATTACCCGACGCACAGGTGGGCAAGACTCCTTCGGGTCCCTTGGCAGATGTTATTAGATCCCACAGCTCCCACAGGGACTGTTTCATTTGTGGATGAATCGATGCCAAATTTTTGTTGTTGTGCTATTGTTGTTTGGTCCTAAGTCATGTACAACTTTGCAACCCCATGGGCTGTGTAGCCCACCAGGCTCCTCTGTCCCTGGGATTTCCCAGGCAAGAATACAGGAGTAGGTTGCCATTTCCTCCTCCAGGGGTTCATCCTGACCCAGGGATCAAACCCACGTCTCTGTGTCTCCTGCGTTGCAGGTGGACTCTTTACTACTGAGCCACCAGGGAAGCCCATTTGTTGTCATGGGAGGGGATAAAAATGAGGAATTTACTTTGATGCTGACATCACTACCTTCTTGGGAAATATTTTGACTCTTCCATATTAAAGGTGAGCTTTTCTGGTGGTTTAGACAGTGAAGAATCCGCCTGCAATCCAGGAGACTTAAGGTTTGATCCCTGGGTTGGGAAGATCCCCTTGAAAAGGGAATGGCAACCCACTCAAGTATTCTTGCCTAGAGGATCCCATGGACAGAGGAGCCTGTCAGACTATAGTCCATGGGGTCGCAAAGAGTCAGACATGACTGAGCAACTAACAATTTCACTTTTTATATTAAAGGTAAGGAGGAAGTTTTAAGGGGAAAAAAAACCTTAAACAACAAGTAGATTATTTGGGCATATCAGAGTGAAGGATAGCCCTCCCCGGTGTGTCAGAGAAGGTTATCACAAAAGGAATGTCGATAGAGAACAGGGCCAAGTGCACTAACTCTAAAGTATGCCACTAAATTCACCCCACCTAGCTGGTAAAAGTCAATATTTTGGTGCTCAGAGGAGATAAAATTAGTTAGGGAATGCCCCTCCCAGAACAATGTTTTAGATAGGAGGCTTATTTCTCTCTGGTTGTGTCACATGATACAATTAAACATGCAAAGTACTCAAAACAGAGTGAACACATAGAAAATTAACTAAAGAGCTTTAAAAGTCAACACGTGCTTCTTTCATACTGTCTCCAATAATGTGTTGGCAGCTCTCCAGTGAGACCCCAAACTAGTGGTTGCCTCAAATGGAGATATGGAGGAGGCAGGCAAGCCTATATCTCTTTTTGTCCTCCATCCCAACACTAACTATAGTTCTTACACTATATGAATTATAACATTATGCGCTCAGAACTCATAATGAGGCTCCAAGCATAGACTAACTTATAAACAACCTGTGCATATTAAGCCAGCATGCCTCACACAGTCCTACAGTCTTTCCATCCAAGGTGTAAGCTTCATCAATCATCTTCTCTTTCTTAAATTCATGTCTCCATACAGTTCTGTAATTCCTTTCATCTGATGGAACATTGGTTTTCCTACCTCTTAAAACAGAGCGGTTCCAAAAAAGTATTCACAAAGAAGGAAAAGACATGTATTCTGAACACTTTCACTGAATGTTTTCTCTATGTGCTTGCCCTGATTCAAACCAGGCTCTCCCATATGGAACTCACAAATAAAATCCACTCATTTTTTCATATTGTGTTTTATGTTAGAGTCAAGATAATTAGCTATCATTGTCCTAGAGCCTCAGTGATACCTCCAGATCTTTCTGACAACATAATTCTGTGAGAACCTTTATCTTTAAAGGCTTATGGAGCAGCCCAGCTTTCTACTGCCTAAATTACCTCATTGCTATTTACCTATCAATTTTTTAGCCATTCCCGCACATTCGCTGAAGGCTTTGCACTTCTCTCAGCATTATTTCCTGTACACAAATTGCTAATATCAACTTGAGCATCTTCAAAGTCCAAAAGTACAATCTTAACCTCTCAGCTCCCCTGCTTCCTTCTCTTTGGTGAATCTCACGTCTACTCCACTTTCCATCCAGCTCTACTGTACGCACCCTGGGTCTTGTCATTGCCTGTAACTGGTTCACTGCCAAACTCTGAAACTCAAACAACTGCAGCTATCCATAATCCTAGCTCTATCACTCAGCTTTTCCCTCCTCGCACCAGGACTTAGATCTTAGTAACAAATACAATGTCTTTTTTTTTTTAATAAACCTTAAATCCTCCCTTCAAATACCGAATAATTCTGGTTTTACCAGCTATAAAGTATCTTATTGTTGTTGTTGTTTAGTCGCTAAATCACGTCCGAGTCTTTGTAACCCTATGGACTGTGGCCCACGAGACTCTTTTGTCCATGGGATTTCCCATTCCAGGAATATTGGAATGTGTTGCCATTTCCTCCTCCAGGGGATCTTCCCCATCCAGGGGCCAAAACTGTGTCTCCTGCCCTGGCAGGTGGATTCTTTATCGCTGAGCCCCACCAGAGAAGCCCAGGTATCCAATTTCTAATGCTTCTACTTTCTGCCTATCAAACACACTCATCATATCTCCACTCTGTCTCCTCTTATATTCAACTCCATAGTGCAGTGTACCAGTTGCTGTTACTATGTCCTCAACTCCATTGCTTGTCCCAATACTATATGCTCACAGATTGAAGTGTAATGTTGGCCTTCTAAATCTGGAAAGCTGTATTTTGCTAGAGAAAATAAGAAGTGCATGTCAGTGTCACTAGAGATCTGTGACCTCCACTTACTGCTATCTAGGTTACTTCCAGGTATCACTAGTGAATGCTTTCTTTCCAGTCCTCGTGCAGCCATTTCAAAAAGAAAAGTCTCCACTCATTTCAAAGCTCTGGCTACATCCTTGTTCACTATAAAAGAATAACCTTGGCATTATAAAACAACAGAGAATCCCCTCAATTTTCTGCCATCACAGGTACAAACAGCTACATCAACATGCATATTTTCTGTCTTCTCACCTATTACAGAGGGAGAGGGATTTGGCTACCCAGTAAGGGCAATTTTTTACTTATTCCAGCAATTTCAATATGTAGTTATTGAACTTTGAAGCAATGATGCTTTATTTTCATTAGATTTTTTTTTCCTAAAAAGAACATAAAATTATACTCCTTTTTAACAACTAAAAGAGGTGGATGAAACTAAGCGGAAGGAGTGAGAAAGTAGGAAAAGATTCACCTGGTAAACAAAAATGTGGTTAGGAAAGACAAGGGGATATAGAGCTTAGTCTTTAATAGGATTCAATTGCAACATCAAGGGACTAGAGGGCTTTAAACAATTATTTTAATTTGATAGTGGCTTGCCAGTCAAAGTCCATTTTGATGCTGATAATTCTCTTCCAATTGACTTAAAGAATTAAAAACTTTTAAAACTCTGGTCCTTTTCTTCCCCATCATATGCTATTACAGACACTTAAAGTTTATTGTCATTATCGACTACCTCTTAGTTTAATTGTAAAACTGGCTTAAGTGTTATTAAATTCCTGAAAGATTAATAACATGATCAAAGAGCAAAGCCCATTCCTTTAAGTGCAATTCCCAAACTTTCTTTCAAATTACTGTCGGAAAAGTTCACGGCCTACTGATGAGCCTTCAAGCTCTTCTCCTCTGTAATATGGTGTATATTTCTTAATTGATGTGAGGCTGAAATCACAAGTCATCTCTCTGAAGACAGAAATTTGTAACATAACATGGAAAGTATATTTTTAAGGGGCTCCAGAATAATTATTGATAAACTTTCAATAGTAAGTCTGAAGAAATTCACGGGAATACCATTCACTATGACAAGAAATTCAATTACTTTATGGTACTCTCCTCTCCCCTGGAGGAGGGCATGACAACCCACTCCAGAATTCTGGTCTGGAGAATTCCCATGGAGAGAGGAATCTGGCGGGCTACAGTCCATGGAGTCACACAGAGTTTGACACGACAAAGCAAATAAGCAGAGCAAAGTACTCTCCCTTCCACAAGCTCAGACATGCAGATACCACTCTAACAACAGAAATCAAAGAGAAACCGAAGCGCCTCTTGAAGAGGGTGAAAGAGAAGAGTGGAAAAGCTGGCTTAAAGCTCAAATTTTAAAAAACTAAGAGCATGGCATCCGGTCCCACTACTTCATGGAAAATAGATGGGGCAAAAGTGGACACAGTGACAGATTTTATTTTACTGGGCTCCAAAATCACTGTGGATGGTGACTGCAGCCACAAAATTAAAAGACACTTGTTCCTTGAAAGAAAAGCTATGACAAGCCTAGACAGTGTATTAAAAAGAAGAAACATCACTTTGCTGACAGAGATCCATATAGTTAAAGCTATGGTTTTTCCAGTAGGCATATGTGGTTGTGAAAACTGAACCATGAGAAACCTGAGTGCCGAAGAATTGAGGCTTTCAAACTGTGGTGCTGGAGAGGACTCTTGAAAGACGCCTGGACAGCAAGATCAAATCAGTCAATCCTAAAAGAAATCAACCCTGAATATTCATTGGAAGGACTGGTGCTGAGGCTGAAGCTCCAATACTTTGGCCAACTGATGCAAAGAGCTGACTTGTTGGCAAAGAACTTGATGCTGGGAAAGACTGAAGGTAGGAGGAGATGGGGTGACAGAGGACAAGATGGTTGGATGGCATTATCAGCTCAATGGAAGTGAGTTTGAGCAAGTTCTGGGAGACTGGGAAAGACAGGGAAGCCTGGTGCCCTGCAGTCCATGGGGTCGCAAAGAGTTGCACATGAGTGAGCAACTGAAAAACAGCTTTCCTCTCCACATCATCTCTTTCCCTCCTTCGTATTTAAACACATATGGGTTAAGGTTTCTCAGTTACTATCTCACATGGGATAATTTAATTAATTATTTTAGTATATCCTAATAAATATAGATACTAGTGATTGGCTATTTCTCAGGTAAGAATTTTATTATTCCCATTGTAGCTTGGATGACTTGAAAAATAATACCATTTACTAAAATAAAGTAATATATTTTTAAAGTTTAGAAAACTACCATTGCTACTCATTCACTCATTTAACAAATATCTATTAGGTGCCTACTGCATAGTAAACATTATACTACATTCAGGGTGACATTTCCAGAAGCCAAGAGTTTATCTGAGGATGAAATTGACTAATGAACAAAAAAAAAAAAAAGAAAGAAATTGACTAATGAAGGTGTGGTTTTTCAAAAGATCTTTCCTCTTCTGAAAAATAACTCAAACTACTAAGTACTGTAGAAATGAAAATCTTAACATGTTACTATGTTAGGGGGAAAAGTGAGCTTGCATTTTTGAAAGTTCTGAATAAAACATACTAGAAAGGAGCAATACTTTTTTTTATTTTAAAGAACATGGCAAAATATTTGGAGGAATGTCTCAAAAAGCAGCATTGCTAAGCATGACAAAGCAGAAGAACTGATGCTTGCTATGACTAGCTACCATTATATGTGACTCACAATCTGATAAAATTCCAGGTTTTTTTAGACCATAAAAGTACATCACAAACAAATTTTCTGTACTAGGTAGCATGCTTTATGAGTGAAAGCACATTTTTGAGAATAGAAGACAGTATCATGAATTATTATGCTGGGACAACTGACACAACCTGAGATTATCCAGACAAAGTCAAAAGTGAAAGTGGTCTCCTTATTATCAGGGGACCAAAGAGTGAATGTATAGCTTCTTCTACACATTTTTATTTCAATGAAAATGCAGCAAAGTTAAGACATTTGAACCCAGCTTAGGTTACAATTGGAAATATTCTTGAGCTACTATTATGCATTCAACTGAATTACTTTAAAAACATGCTATTATATAATTTATTTTAATCATTATCATTAGTCATTTAGGTAGAGGTAGAAAAAGTGAATTCTAAAAAGGTCAAATGTGGGACCAGATGAAATTGAAATTAATCCTATAGAGACATGTACAAAGCACTGTTTTTCTCAATATTAACACCACTTAATCATCCAGTACATCTTACTAAACTTTCTTGGTCTTGATATCCAGAGATTATATTTGCACAAAGGCTCCAATGTAATTTCTCTGCAGCTGAATAATGAGGAGTTAGTTAACATATTAGTTGAGAATTGAAAATGGATTAAAGGTGATTATCAGAAGGTTACATTACAACTGGTTGAAGTCACTTATTTATCTCGTGATTTAAATATTATTCCCAACTACTTCCCTCTAAAATGGCTTTTATTGTGAGTTTATTTACCGAGTACTCTTCAAAGGAGCTGTGAAAATACCCAGGCCTGACTATCCCAGAGAAATAAAACACTCTGAGAGAGGAAAACTGGTTAAAACCCATTTGTATTGCTATGATTTTGGTTTCACTTACAACTATGTTAGCATCTTTTGTACATTCCCTTCATGCTCTTAGCCCTAGGAATAATGTAGTTGCCATTGGTGCATATGTGTATTTTAAAACAGAGTTAAAAATGCAGAAGTTGTGTTTAAACAGGATTTTTAGATTTCTCTATTCATCATCAATTTTTATTTAGACTTCACAAAAATTCAACTTTTATTTAAAAACAAAAAGTCTGTTGAAGCAAATAAGCCAACAAGAAGCCAGAAATAGGTCCATTTCTATATCTTATAATCACTATGCATTTATTTAGCATCTATCATAGGAAATATAATGGGTAAACAAGACCCACATCTGTGTTCTTATGTATCCCCTTCTCAAAAAGTTATGAAAATACACAAGAAAATTTTAGGTAGTAGCTTAGGAGCAGTTACAGAAATAAATAATACTCTAAGTAAATGAAAGACAGTGACTCTAAATAAAGACTGTTTATGTTTCCAGAGTCTTCTCTTTATTTTTCCATGACATTTATTTTCACTAAATATGAGGAACGAGGCTACCTACTTCTCTTTATAGTCAGCTTCACCCCAAAGGTGTCAGCCACCTCTCCAATTACTCATACCCACTAATACAAATCAAAATGCACAATTCCAACTTCACTGCTCCAGTGGAGAGGCACAGATTTTTTTTTTTTTTTTTCCTATCAGAGGAAAGAAGCCATAGGTAAAGCTATTAGTACGTCACACCTTAGTGTGTATTTGCAAATAGGTGTGGTCCCAGGTGCTGGCCAGGTTAAAAAAAAAAAAAAACAGTTTCGAACTGGTGGGAAGGGACAAGGGGGTAAGAAGTTATTTTAACAATTTGTGATAAGGCAGACACAAGGAAAGCACTAGAGAAATGGACTTCAGAAAACCAGTGTGGGCAGCTAAAAGGTATTATGTTTATAAAAGTAGCTAAAAAGGGTGCATTGAGTACTGGAAAAGAGACAAGGGTACAGAGAGAGAGGTTGTTGTTCACTCCCTAAAGTTGTGTCCAACTCTTTGCAAACCCCACGTACTGCAGCACGCTAGGCCTCCCTGTCTCTCACCATCTCCTGGAGTTTGCCCAAGTTCAAGGGAGAAAGCATACGACAAAAATAACAAACTTCAACAGCTTCATTATTTTTCCCAGGCCAGGCCAGTGAAGGTGTTTTTGAAAAGTCTGATTTCTCTTCTCTCATACCTAGGGAAAGGCAGCAAGAGCAACAACAGTGGTTTAGGAGAAAGCCCAATATAGGGACCTGAAAATTTTTCAAAGATATTTTCTACATATATATATACACACACACACTCATATATATACGCACACACAACATATTTATTAATGTGTGTATCTATTACATAGACAGTCACGTGTGTGTGTAAATATGCATATACATACATATAGGACTCCTCTGTAGCTCAGACGGTAAAGAATCTGCCTGCAATGTAGGAGACCTGGGTTCAGTCCCTGGGTTCAGAAGATCCCCTGGAGAAGGGAATGGCAACCCACTCCAGTATTCTTGCCTGGAGAATCCAATGGACAGAGAACCCTGGCAGGCTACAGTCTGTGGGGCTGCAAAGTGTCAGCACAACTGAGTGACCAACTCTACACTATGCATATACATACATACATACATACATATATATATATATATATATATATATATATATACATACATATATATATATACATTCTGTAAACCTTGCAGAAACCTGATGAACTGGGTACTATTATAACTGGTTTCACAGATGAGGAAACGGAGGCGCAGAGAGGCTAAATAATTTCCCTGTAGTCAGAGTCATGCCTTCAGCAAGGATTGCTGTTCAGTCGCTCAGTCGTGCCGACTCTTTATGGCAGCACACCAGGGTTCCCTGTTCTTCCCAGCAAGGATAAGAGCTCGGATTTTAACTTACACAATCTGTTCCTGGTGTTTGGACTTTTGACTCCTCTGATATCTTATTTGGGGACTGGTACAGTTGAGAGAAAGGTACAGTTATGTACAATCTGTTAGCATTTAAGTCAAAATTGAATTTTCAAATTTGTACTTTATAAACTATAGCTTCAAATGCTCCTTGATTGAATTTAATAAAAATTTTAATTACATGGACTGTTCTTTATTTAAACGGGCAACTTTTTAAGTAAAAATATGAACTACAAACCAACCAGTTTTGCACTGTTTTTTCACTAGCTGGCTTTCAGAGTGAATTTAAACAGTGGAATTGTGACATACGCATGGACATATGGCCACACTTGTGTACTTTCTACCTTATGTATCTTTCCACCATTGTTCTGGAGAGCTAAATATTTTTTATTGTATTTAGGTTAAAAAATCTGCAATGACTTTGAAGCTATATGTCAAAGATTCATAGCATCTGGTTCCTATTTACAATCTTTCAGTTTTCCAAGATATGTTAATGAGAAACATAATAAAGAAAATTAGATTTTTACTGTTATGATTATTAATAAAAATCCTCCCTTGTATAGCCAGACATGACCATATCTAAAAATGACATGGAGTAAAAAATATTTCAAATTTTGTATTTTTAAATAATGTAACAATAGATGTAGAAAACAGGCACCAAAGGGCAAAGAATCCTGAAACAAATAAACAATACTAATCACTACAGAGTAGAAGTAAAAGTAGGCAAGTTCTTCTCTTGAATTCTGTACAGAATTTACTACAAAATTTAAAAAACCATTTATTGAATGGTTATTAGGTACTAGGCATTGCTCTAAGAGGGCTTTCCTAGTAGCTCAGATGGTAAAGACACCTGTTCAATCCTTCAGTCAGGAAGATCCCCTGAAGAAGAGAACAGCTACCCACTCCAGTATTCTTGGACTTCCTGGTGGCTCAGACAGTAAAGAATCTGCCTACAGTGTAGGAGACCAGGGTTTGATCCCTGGGTTGGGAAGATCCCCTGGAGAAGGGAATGGCTCCCCATTCCAGTATTCTTGCCTGGGAAATCCCACAGACAGAGGGGCCTGGTGGGCTACAGTTCATGAAGTTGCAATACTTACACCTTATAACAACTCTAGCAGGTAACTATTATTATTTCCTTATTTTCAAATGAGAATATTGAGACAATAAGAAGTTAAGCAACTTATACAAGGACCCACAGCTGATAAATGGTACAGCTAGGGATTTGAACCCAGGCAGCGTAACCTCTTGAGCATAACTGGGGTTCTTAGCTTATAGAACCCCTACTAAATGGTTATAGTTGTCTTGTTGGTCAGCTCACACATATAACATGTAACTTATTCACTAAAAGCCATGAGGACCACATCCTCATCTGGACCTAAAATATGTGTCACTATACGGAATACTGCCATTCAGAGCTGTTTTCCACACATGCTCCATAAGCATGTTGCTCTGTAAGT